>NC_135502.1:170969785-171250254 GCF_052857255.1 Amblyomma americanum
CAAGCCTATCCCAGTCACGTCCGTGCTCCTGAATAATCTGGAATAGCATGGATTTGAATGTTCCAATCCAGCGCTCGACCAGACCGTTGCTTTGAGGATGGTCCGGCGTGGAAAACCTCGGAGAGGCGCCCAATTTTCTGAGAAGCTCTTGTGTAAGCTTTGCGGTAAAATTTGTGCCCTGGTCACAGCACACTGTTTCAGGGACTCCCAGGCGAGCGAATACTTGCAGAAGAGCGTCACACGTGGCCTTAGCGGTCAGCGCTTTTAAACACACGACTTCGGGCCAACGCGTGTTCATGTCCACTACACAAAGTGCATAGCGGTGCCCTCGAGCTGACGGTGGTTCTATCGGTCCTATGCAGTCGATGTTTACCACTTGGAATGCGGCCTCTGGTTTAGCGATCGGCGCGATCGGCACTCGATCTGCTGTGCGTGCACGCGACTTCACCTGACATGAGTGGCATGAGCGGCAGTACTGCTTCACGTCGCGTGTGACCCCGGGCCAGAAGAATGAAGCCTTTATCCGCTGAAGCGTTTTCCGCTCGCCGAGATGACCTGCCCACACTGAGTCGTGCGCCATTTATAACACCTCTGCGCGTCGCTCGGTTGGGAGGACAAGCTGAGTACATGGATGCCCAGCAACAGGCTCGTGGTGGAACAAAAGCTCGTCCCGGACCGCCATGCCGTGTGTTCCCTCTCTAGCCTGAGCCCACGCTTCCTGGAGTGATTCGCCTCCAATCTGCGCCTCGCGAAACCGTTACCGCGTCGTCCGTGCCACCGCGGTTTCCCCTTCGCTGCAATCTGCTGCTACCGCGCCCGCTAGAACCTCGTCAACCCGCTTCTCCCTCTCTTCGATTTCTTCGTCAGAACCCTCGGCTTCTCCCTGTTCTTGCGCATGGACACGATCGCTCAGAAGCTGCTCATAGTCTTCGGGAGTGATTAACGCGCTTATCCCAGTTATAAGCTCGTCTGTGACTGCACACAGTATGCCCCGCTCCGACGGGTCAAATGATACTCGCGGTGCTCCCTGAGTTGTAACTAGGGGAACGTACGCCAGCTCCGCGACAACCTGCTTTCCGAAAGCCCCGGTGAGTTTTATTGTTGCCCCCGCGCATTCATATCGCGGCACGAGCGACCTGCGGATGACCGTGATGTCGGCCCCTGAGTCAATGCGCGCACTTATAGCGTTCCCGCTACTCAACAATGTCACCTCTCCGGCGCTGACTTTCTCCTCCGCGGGCTGCCTTTCCACTGAGCCGTGCACTGTCTCCCTGTCATGCAAGGGGACCGATATTCGGGCGATTACTGATTTCTGGTCTGCGCGTCCGCCCCCCATGTCTGGCTTTTCCGCGGTTTGTCTTTTCGGGCAAAATCTTGCGATGTGCCCATGCCCGTGGCAATGGAAACACTGTCCACGTCCCCGGGGCCGCGTGTTGTTTGGTCGGGACTGGGTTCCGTCGCGCTGTGTTACCTCGACTGCCTCGTTCGTCGCCACCGCCGCGCTCGCTGCTTTCCCGACCTTATATCTTCGGCTTTCGTCGTGGTTTTCTGCCAGCGTGACAATCTCACTAGGTTTTAGGAACCCTGGCTTATCATTTAGAGCAACGTGCGCTCTCGCCTCTGCACTGAGGGCTTCCTTTAGTCGGTCCGCGACGGCTAGCAGTTTGAACTCCTCTAACGAAGTTACCTGACAGCTGTTTAAATAGTATTCCAGGTAGTTCTGCAGGCGTACCGCAAACTGCTCCCACGTCTCATTTGGGTTTTTGTTCGCGGATGAGTAAAGACGCTTGTATTCGGCGGCAGTGAGCCTCAAGCCGTCTAACACTTTAGCTTTCAGGAGTGCGTACTCGCTCCTTTCCTCTGCGGACAACCGCGTGAGTAGCATGCGTGCCCTCTCGCTTAGGTGTGGCAAAACTAGTCCAGCCCACCACTGGGTTGGAGCTTCGTATGACCCCAACGTAGCCTCTACGTCCTCGAACCACCCTGGTACCAGGGCTTCTTGAAGCGGCATCGGCGTGAGGACGCCTTTCATAAGGTTAGCAAATTTCAACCTTCTGTCCTCGTCCATTCTTCCGCTCGCTCCCGCGCTCTCACCAAGCCCACCCGCTGTTCCGCTCTGCTTAAGATTCAGCCTTGTATTTTCCAAAGCCAACCGCTCCTTTTCCACCGCTAGTTCAGCAATTCGTAATTGCACTTGCAACTCCGTCATTTGTTGCACCGGCGCGCTAACTGTCAGAGGGTACGTCGGACCCTCATTTGCCTGACCCGCGGCTGCCAACTCTCCGTTTCCTGCCCCGTTCTCCATCTTTTTCTGTTTAACACTGTCACTTCTCAAAACCCAAGGCTTTGGCATAAGCACAAACCCGACAGAAACAGAAAGGTACTCGCCCGGCTACCGAAGCTCCGCTTTACGAGGCTGCCGGTCCCCCAGCATGGAAGACTGGCCCGGAAGTTGGTCGCTGCGCCGCACGGTCCCGGTTGGAACTCGTCTCCTTGATCCGCGTCGTCATCGGCTCCTCCTGATCAACAGCGCCCTCCTTGACTCTGGTCACCTGGTTCCTTCAGCTGCCCGCTGACTTGGACCTTCAGCGTCACGTCGGCGTTGACCAGCTGTCACTCTTGAAATCTTCTCCTCTGGACGTGCCACGCTATAGCTCGTCCGCCGCCTTGTACTTCCGCCCTCCTTCAGTTGCCTCGAGTAGGAAGACGTCGCATTTCTGTCGACTGCGCCAGTTGCGTTCCTTTTACCCTTTTCTCTTCTTTGATGTCAGCCCGAAGGGGAAAGGTAGAAGTGGTTGGATGCCGACGTCTTGAGGTTCTAAACTTGCTCAGTCACATTACTCGTGGAACTTCAGGAAGTAAACTGTTTAATCACACATAAAATAGCTAAGACAGAACGGAAGGTACAACAAGAACAACTATGTACATAGTGATTGATCCGCAGAGTGACCAGACGAAATCAACCCCCGGCCCCACCAAAACGTCTTCTTTTAATCCCTAAGTCCCCGCCCTCAGTGGGGACACCAACCAATTAGGTCAAAACACAAGCACGCATCCAATCAAGGACCGGGGAAAGGAAAACACATCCAATAAAACACATGGGAGAGGAAAACACATTGAAAAAGAGACAGAGGAGCGTAAAACACGCCCAATCAAAGATTGGGGAGAGGGGACAGGTCATTGTCACGAATACTAACAATTCCCCTCTCGGATCACTCCATCCTCCCCCGCGGGGCGGCATGATTACTCGCTTAAAGAGCATGCGAGGGCCGCACAGATTGTCGAAAGCCGTGCCACTTAAGGCGCCATCGCTCCCCAATTCTTCCTGATGCCCCACGTGTACAGGAAGTGCCTGGCAGTCATATGGAGCTGATAAGCGCTCACAGTGAACATGAGGAACGCGTCTTCAAAATTGCCTCCTAGCCACACACTGAACGACCGCCGCCCGGGTAATGGCCTTGGGCAGCGTCGCCGCGGTAGGGATGAAAGGCGACGCGCCTTCGTTGCTGCTTCTCGGAGCGGGCTGCGAACAATGGGGCCCGGCCAAGCTGGGTCGTCTGCGCACCCCGAACTCCCCTCCGTCGCCGTCCGCTTGACTCGTTAGTTCCATGTGGAGTCAAAAGGAAATGAATCACAGCGTACGCACTCTTGTCCACATACAGGCGGCGTTCCGTACGTGATTACTTGAGGCTCCGGATGTGTCCAAGCCAGCCGCGCACGACAGAAGTCATCGGACACACAATTTCAAAAGTTATTAGAAAATAATCACTGTTTGTTGCAGAGTCAACAGGAGTCCAGGAGGAAACTGTGACCCCTGGGGTTGAAAACGTTAAATCTAATGCTGATATTGATTGCCCACGGAGAAAGGTCGGAAAGCCCGAGTTTTTACAGTGTAGGTTATTCACACAGGCCCAATCCCATAAACGCAAACCGCAGTGGTCTGTTCGAAAACCCCAAGTCAAGTGATGCGAATAGAAATCCCCGACCACCAACACATGCGATCTGCTGACAGAGAGTAAGGAATCCAATGGACGTGTGTCATGAACCCCAGATAGAAAATATGCATTTGCGACTGTAATAGGATGAAAACCAGGAATTGAAAGATCCACTGCCTGAACTTCGCAATGAGCGTCCACACGCTGAAACACCAGTCCTGCCCTGTGACAAAATCTGGATGAAACCAACAGAAGCAAACCGCTCCCCCCCCCCCCCTTGATGGGCGGTCAATTCTGAAAACTCGATAATTTTTCATATGAAATGAAAACTCTTTAGACAACCAGGTTTCTTGAGTGCAATTACATGTGGTGAAAATCGATTTGAAAGACTTACTAAATCAGTGTATGCTGACTGAATTGAACGACAGTTCCATTGCAGCAGTCTCAGAGACCTTATTCTGCCGAGAGATCGGCAGCAGCAACTGGCTTTTCCAAATGCTGTAGTTACCAGATTTTCCTGAATTACTCTTTTTTGTTTTGGAATGAGGGGGGCTAGACGGTCCAGCAACGGCCAAAGGAGACCGGCCACGTTTTTGAGCTCGAGCTTCGAGCTCCATCAACTCAACACATCCATCAATTTCTCCGGTCGAGACTTCAGTTAAATTAGTTGGAGACGTACGCTCTTTTTGCAGCTTCTTATTTGAAACAAGAGAAGGTTTCTCCGGACTCTGTGCAGGACCTACAGCAGGATCCACTGATGACATCATCGCAGCATTGGAGTTCAGAATTAAAGAGGACATTTGCGACACCGCCACTCTCGAGATGCACTCTGTTACTGAAACCACTAAGCGATCCATGACCTTTGCCATAGCCTTTTCAACAGCAGTAGCAATTGCAACTGACAGGCTTGAATCCACCACCGCAGTCGTCTGCAGTGCTGCCACACTTGAGTAACCGTACGTCCTCTCCTTAACAGTAGCCATGGCATCGCGCCTTGAGCACCGGCGCTTTTCTAGCACCTCCAACACCTTAACCTCCTCAGCCCTTGCAGGACAATTAGAATATGTTGCAGAGTGGCTACCGCTGCATAAGCAACACATCTCATCTTTGGAGCAACTTCCTTCGCGATCATGATTTCCTCCGCACACACTGCACCGTGAGCTGGATTTACAGGCGTTCGCGCTGTGGCCAAACCTCCAGCAGTTGCGGCATTGAAGTGGCCTTGAGGTATACTGGTTCACCCTGAAAACCAGAGGCCACACCTTCAGCTCAGATGGACAAGAGGTACCAGCAAAAGTGGCAATTACCGTTTCCGTTGGAATCTTCGTTCCATCAACTACCCGGGTGCAACGATGTACAGCAATCGCCCCTGTGGGGGAGATTTTCTCCAGCGTCTCCATAGGACTAAGTCGCGAGTCAACACCTCGCCCCAGACCTTTAGAGCATGCCAAGTGCGGCGGGATAAATGTGAATGGCCGGAGCATTTAAGCTAGTATTCTTCAATTGCACCGCGCTCAGCAAGGTGGTCGACCTGGGAAGATAGGGGTGGGGGGCGGGGGGGAGGATGAAGAGCTTTGTATAAACGGATGGGCGAAGCTTGTTCAAACTTTTTCTTTTTTTCTGCCGGCTCCCCGTGGCTGCTCGATGGGCGGTGTTCGACAGCGCGTTTTTCTTTTCTCTTTTTTTGTTTCTCTCCTTGTCCCTTCTCCAGTACCTTTTCTTTTCAACCCACTGTCTTTAAACCATCCCTTTGCTTGTTGTTTTGTCCATGTGTCGGACATGTGCGTCAATGCCAACTCCTTAAGAAGAGGAGGAAGGTCATTGTAACTTCAGTCTTGAGAAAGGACAGGCTCTATCCGAAATGTCGACTCAAAATAAATCTGTCTAAATGCATTGTTTCTCAACATTGCATTTTACCTGTAGCAACCAAATACGTTTCTCTATTTAACTTCTCTCTCTCTCTCTCTGTATATATATATATATATATATATATATATATATATATATATATATATATATATATATATATATATATATATATATGTATGTATATCCAAAGTGATTTGTTGGCAGACAATTGATCACTATAATGTTAAGTCACCATAACTTGAAAACCATAACAGGAATTAATCGAAAAAGCTGGCATTTAATCCTGTTATGTTCTTGAGGTTATATATATATATTGTTAAGAGCAATTCGAAGGAGAACCTCCGGAGACGAAAGCGCGCGAGCGGGAGCGAAACATTTCCACGGATGCAGGCACTTTTTCGTCTTCCACAGTGGCACGTATCACTGCCCCCTTTTATGCAGCATCGCCACGGTGCGGCTAGGAGGGAAATATCAGCAAAATACAGCTGCAGTGAACCGCTGTTCAGTCAGGGAGTCTGTCGTGGTAAGGCTTCATGCGAACAATGTGCACGACTTCAGTACGGTGCGACCGGCGCGATGAACAATCCGCTTGGACGGGAGTAACTGCATACTTTACATCACTGATGCAGCGCACTACTTCGTAAGGACCGAAGTATCTGCGCAGCAACTTTTCAGAAAGGCCGCGGCGACGAACAGGTGTCCACGCCCACACCAAGTCGCCAGGCGCGTAACTGACGAAGCGGCGTCTGAGGTTGTACCTAGCGGCGTCAGTCTCCTGTTGGCGCTTAATTCGCAGGCGTGCCAATTGCCGCGCTTTCTCAGCACGCTGAACGAAGGTGTCTGCGTCGAGGTCAGCATCAGAGTCGCAGTAGGGGTCAACGGGCAACATAGCATCCACCGGAGTGGTCACTTGCCGACCGAAGACAAGCCGAATGGGGGTCAGTCGGGTTGTCTCCTGCAGGGCGGTGTTGTAGGCAAACGTTACTTATGGAAGAATGGTATCCCAAGTTCGATGCTCGACGTCAACATACATACAGAGCATGTCGGCTAGAGTGCGGTTTAGTCGCTCTACCAATCCGTTTGTCTGTGGCTGATAGGCCGTAGCACGTCGATGGCCGGTGTGCGTCAAAGTCATCACAGACTGGGTTAAGCGGGCAGTGAAAGCAGTTCCCCGGTCAGTAACAACAACGGCAGGGGCTCCATGACGCAGGACAATGTTGTGTACGAAGAACTGCGCCACTTCAGCAGCAGTGCCTTTGACAAGAGACGTGGTCTCAGCGAACCGTGTCAGGTAGTCGGTGTCAACGACGATCCAACGCTTTCCAGATGAAGACTTCGGAAAATGGCCAAGGAGGTCCATGCCCACTTGGTGAAAAGGGGTCTTCGGTGGTTCGACGGGGTGAAGAAATCCGGCTACAGTGCGGGGTGGGCTGCGTACGAGGCCTGCGAAGAGCTCCTGCTTAACCACTCGCATCAGATGGCGAAGCTTCTACGTGCCACTGTGGAAGAATAAATAGCGCCTGCATCTGTGGAGCAAGAAGATGTTTCGCTCCAGCTCGCGCGCTCGGACCTCTTAGGGACCACCACAGTTTTACGTCTCGTCTCCGGAGGTTCTCCTTCGAATTGCTTGTAACATTTGGCGGAGCAGTGCTGGGTAACGCTTCCCAACTACCGCACTCCGCACAGCATCACAACGGACCTCACACCTGTCCACCAGCGACCCAGCCGCCGTATCCGCGGAGAGTCGCCTGAATTTGGGCCCCTTCCCCCGCCTAAAAGAACGACGCAGCCTCGGCCACCGAGTCTAACTGACATGGCCACCGACACCGGGTCCCCGGCGCCGACCCAGCCTAGCCCGGTGAGTCCAACTGCCATGACCACTGACCCCGGCTCCTGGCGCCGATCCTTTGCCACCCACCGCGAACACCGCCATCCTTTCAAGCTGACGTTTTCGAAGACGCTGAGGATTGGCTGCAGACCTTCGAGCGGGTCACCCGCTACAACGGCTGGAGCAGATCTGGAAGATCTGCCCGGACATGGTTTGAAAACCACGAGACTACCCTTCCCACCTGGGAGACTTGCCAGATTCTCCTGTCTGCATTCCCCAACGCCGACCGCCGGGAGAAGGCTGCAGCTGCTCTGCACTCCCGAAACCAGCGCACGAATGAAAGTGTGCGCATTTTCATCGAGGACATGGCCCGTCTAATCAAGCGTGCCGATCCCACCATGACTGATGAGAAGCTTCGCCATCTGATGCGAGGGGTTAAGCAGGAGCTCTTCGCAGGCCTCGTACGCAGCCCACCCCGCAGCGGAATTTCTCACCGAGGCGACCACTATGGAGCCGACGCTCCAACAACGGGCCCGCCAGTACAATCGAGACATCAACAGCATTGTGCCCGAAACCTTTTCGTCGTGCCTAGGCGGAAGTACAGACACATTGCGCGAACCGATTCGGTCAATTGTACGGGAGGAACTCCAACGGTTTCGTCTGCCCTAGGCTGCGCCTGGGCCCCTGGCAGCGCTGACAGAAGTCGTCAGGGACGAAGTGCGGCAGGTTGGGCAGGCGAATCCTGCTCCCGAAGCGCCGGCCCAGTTCGATGCCCGACCCACATATGCATAAGTTGTAATTTGCTCGGCTGGCTACGGTTCCGCTACTCCGACACCTGCCATGAGCAGCATTGGCACATGTCACGCAACCGCACCTGGCTCCGCTGTTCCCTCGACGTCTGCTGTCAGTAGCACCACCTCATATTATGCAACTGCCCCTGCTACAGCTCAGCCACGCCCTCGGAACTCAGATTTGTGGCGTACACCGGACCGTAGGCCTCTGTGCTACCACTGTGGGGAGCCCCGTCATCTCTACCGAGCCTGTCCGTACCGCCAAGAGGGTCTTCGTGGCTTCCGTCCTGACGCCCCTTGTCCTCAGAACGGTGAACGACCGCATGAGATTGCGGAGCATCTCTGGGCGAGCCAGAACCGTGTTTACTCTGGAAGGCGCGAGTCCCATTCGCCTTCGCCTCTCCGCTATCGTGCGTCCAGCCCCGGCCGCCAGAGTAGCTCCACTGGCCGTCGCTCGCTCAGTCCTCGTCGGGAATACTACCACCAGCGACCTCTGCAGGCAAGGCCGCTGACGTCGAGATGTGTCAAGATCCTGCATCGCGGAACCATCGAGCCGACGATATCTGGACAGAGAGAGGCAGCGACAGTACCCGATACGCTGCATCCGATTTGCGGGTGACAATTGATGGCAGTGAGGTTACCGCGCTGCTGATTATTCCGTTATGAGCCGTGCCTTTGCTGGGGACCTTAAAAAGGTTCTGACACCGCGGACGGGGACTCCTATGCGCACCGCTGGTGGCCACTTAATTTCCCATGTTGGCAAGTGCACGGCTAGGGTTGGAATTTGTGGTTTCACGTATGTTGGTGATTTCGTCGTGCTCTCTGAGTGTTCCAGAGAATTGATTCTGGGGATCGACTTTCTGCGGGCCAATGGTGTTGTGATATATATATATATATATATATATATATATATATATATATATATATATATATATATATATATATATATATATATATATATATATATATATATATGCAGTATAAAAAGATAAACGTATTTGGTTGCTAGAGGCAAAAATTCAAAGTTGAAAACGCTTCATTTAGCCATAGATTTATTTTGAGTCGACGTTTCGGACAGAGCCTGTCCTTTCTCAAGACTGAGGTTACATGGGGTCTTCTTCCTCTTCTTAAGGAGTTGGCACTGGCACACATGTACGACACATGACCAAAAGAAACAAACGGAGGCAAAGAATACTAGAAAAGATACAGATAGAATGGGAAAAAAGGGGAACAAAAAATAAAAAAAGATAAACGTGTTGTCCCCCGCCGCCCACCCCGCAGCCGCGGGGAGCCGACCCTGGACGAGGAAAAAAAAAGGAAAACACCGAGCGGGAGGTGATAATGGCTACCCATCAAGGCAACCGAGAGGCGGCGTGTAAGGTGCACAGGAGCAGACGGTGGCGGGATCGCCCTACACACAAAAGTTAAAGACGCGTGCACTCGCGTGCCCCGAGCATAAAGAGTAAACAAATAAACAGAATAAAATGCAGACAGGGCCGGAGCTTCCGTCATCTGGAACCACTTCGACAGCCAGAGCCAAGGCCGAATCAGCGGCGCCGTGAGCTTAACTAAACTCACGTGCACTGTGCATGAAAACACCCAGACACACAGCAGTAAAACATCCGAGCTCATGCCAGTGTCGTGTGGCGGCTAAATGACAATGGCGGGAGCATTTAAGCGAGTAAGGTGTACAGAAACAGACGGTGGCGGAATTTTCCAACATATATAAATTGGAGATGCGTGCACCCGCTTGTCCTGGCCAGAAAAAGTATATACATAAACAGAATAAAATGCAGACAGGACAGGAGACTTCCGTCATCTGGAACCATTTCGGCAGCCCGAGTCAAGGTAGAATCAGCGGCGCCGTGAGCTTAACTACACACACGTGCACTGTGCCTGAAAACACCCACAAAAGAAAAAAAGTGGAAAAACATCCGAGTTCGGGCAAGTGCGGTGTGGGAGGTAAATGTGAATGGCGTGAGCACTTAGGCAAGGGTATAAGGCAAGCGGATAAGGGAGGTGGTATAGTTGTCATGGACAGCGAAAAATACATTGAAGAAGGCTTGAGACAACTCTCTAACATTAGTTTCTATCAACGTCTTGAAGCAGACCTAACTGCGCAATACCAACATTTTGTAGCGGAGACCCTGGGTCAACTTGCGAAGAATGGGGACATATCCCTACGGTTATCTAAAGCCCTCACCGCACCACACCCGTCGCCGGGCCGATTCTACATGTTACCGAAAATCCACAAAAAGAATAATCCTGGCCGCCCTATAGTATCCGGCATTGGCACGATTACAGAACCAATTTACAGTTACATTGACACACTAATTAGACATATTCCAACAACACACGCATCATACATACGCGACACAAACCATTTCCTTCGGGCAATAGCAGGTCTCAAACTCCCGGAAGGAGCCTTCCTGGCAACACTAGATGTAGTCTCTCTATACACAAACATCCCTCATTCCGATGGCATTAAATCTCTGATCGAAGCGTATGAACAAAACAGAAAGGAGGAAACCCCTACCCCAAGTGTTTTAGAAATACTGGCAAAAATCGTACTCGAATATAACAACTTAGAATTTAACAATGAACACTATTTGCAAATTAATGGCACAGCCATGGGTACAAGGATCGCACCCACCTACGCCAATATCTTCATGCATAGTATTGAATCCAAATTTCTGAAAGATTGCCCCATTAAGCCCACCGTATACAAACGTTACTTGGATGATATCTTTTTAATATGGACTGACACAGAGCAAGAACTCATACGTTTTATTGAAACTTCAACCTCGTCCACCCCAACACATCTTTCACTTACACGTAGTCCAACACCACAATTAACTTTCGAGTTGTTGAGATTTCGGTAAACAAAGGCTCACTTACCACCGGTGTATATAGAAAACCGACGGACCGCCAACAATACCTACACTTCCAAAGCTGCCATCCTCGTCACTCTAAAACAAGCATCACATACTCTCAGGCACATCGATTTAAAAGAATATGTTCCCAAGACGAGGACTTCGTAAAAAATTCCAAACGCATGCGAGAAGTCCTCATTAAGCAACGATACCCCCCCCACCCCCGCCATTGTCGACGATGCCATTGAAAAGGCATCTAAACCCAACCGAGAGCAAATACTGGAGGGATGTCACTACAACGAGGAAACAGACCACCGGGCAAATCTCGTACTTACCTTCACCAGTAACCTGCCTAACGTAAACAAAATCCTCAGAAAACATTTCAACATCCTCGAACAACGCGAGCGCCTCACCAAAATTTTCACTGCTCCCCCTCACGTGGTCTACAGACGACCAAAAAACATTAAAAATATTCTAGTACACTCAAAAACAAATAACCAGCCGGTTTTGGGGTGCCGGCCCTGTGGAAAAAGTAGATGCCAGGTCTGCAAACACATACAAACATCAAGCTGTGCAGTAAGCACAGCTTCAGGCTTCAAATGGGAAATTAATAGCAACTTTGATTGTGATTCCTGCAACGTAATATACCTCCTAGAATGCAGTGTGTGCAGTATGCAGTACATTGGACAGACCGCCAACCCTCTACGAATTCGCTTTAATATCCACCGCGCACATATCTTATCCCTACCCTACCTTCCCTTGTCAAAACACATTAAAGAGCGAAACCACCCATTTGATGCAATTAAGTTAACAGTCCTACAGGGTGGGTTCCACAACACCCGGGAAAGAGAACAACGCGAGTCGTACTTCATTTACAAATTTGAAACAATTCCTTACGGCATTAATGAAAGTCCAGGTGTATTGTCCTCCATCCGCCCCTTGCAGGGCCGTTCCTGACATTACGAGAGCCAGCTTGGCATACCTCGGTCGTTTCTAGCCAGCGACATCTTTTTCAAGCTCACAAATTTCTTCATTCCCTACCCCATCCCGCCCCTATCTTCCCAGTTCGATTACCTTGACGACGGGGTGCAATTGAAGAACCCTTGCCTTAGTGCTCACGCCATTCACATTTACCTCCCACACCACACTTGCCCGAACTCGGATGTTTTTCCACTTTTTTTCTTTTGTGGCTGTTTTCAGGCACAGTGCACGTGTGTGTAGTTAAGCTCACGGCGCTGCTGATTCTACCTTGACTCGGGCTGCCGAAATGGTTCCAGATGACGAAAGTCTCCTGTCCTGTCTGCATTTTATTCTGTTTATGTGTTTACTTTTTCTGGCCAGGTGACGCGAGTGCACGCATCTCCAATTTATATATGTTGGACAATTCCGCCACCGTCTGTTTCTGTACAACTTACTCCCTTAAATGCTCCCGCCATTGTCATTTAGCCGCCACATGACACTGGCATGAGCTCCGATGTTTTACTGTTGTGTGTCTGCGTGTTTTCATGCACAGTGCACGTGTGTCTAGTTAAGCTCACGGCGCCGCTGATTCGGCCTTGGCTCTGGCTGCCGAAGTGGTTCCAGATGACGGAAGCTCCGGCCCTGTCTGCATTTTATTCTGTTAATTTGTTTACTCTTTATGGTCGGGGCACGCGAGTGCACGCGTCTTTAACTTTTGAGTGTAGGGCGATCCCGCCACCGTCTGCTCCTGTGCATCTTACACGCCGCCGCTCGGTTGCCTTGATGGGTAGCCATTATCCCCTCCCGCTCGGTGTTTTCCTTTTTTTTCCTCGTCCTTTGTCGGCTCCCCGCGGCTGCGGGGTGGGCGGCGGGGGACAACACGTTTTTCTTTTTTATTTTTTGTTCCCCTTTTTTTCCTTTCTATCTGTATGTTTTCTAGTATTCTTTGCCTCCGTTTGTTTCCTTTGTTCATGTGTCGTACATGTGTGCCAGTGCCAACTCCTTAAGAAGAGGAAGAAGACCCCTGTAACCTCAGTCTTGAGAAAGGACAGGCTCTGTCCGAAACGTCGACTCAAAATAAATCTATGGCTAAATTAAGCGTTTTCAACTTTGTGTGTGTGTGTGTGTGTGTGTGTGTGTGTGTGTGTGTGTGTGTGTGTGTGTGTGTGTGTGTGTGTGTGTGTGTGTGTGTGTGTGTGTGTGTGTGTGTGTGTGTGTGTGTGTGTGTGTGTGTGTGTGTGTGTGTGTGTGTGTGTGTGTGTGTGTGTGTGTGTGTGTGTGTGTGTGTGTGTGTGTGTGTGTGTGTGTGTGTGTGTGTGTGTGTGTGTGTGTGTGTGTGTGTGTGTGTGTGTGTGTGTGTGTGTGTGTGTGTGTGTGTGTGTGTGTGTGTGTGTGTGTGTGTGTGTGTGTGTGTGTGTGTGTGTGTGTGTGTGTGTGTGTGTGTGTGTGTGTGTGTGTGTGTGTGTGTGTGTGTGTGTGTGTGTGTGTGTGTGTGTGTGTGTGTGTGTGTGTGTGTGTGTGTGTGTGTGTGTGTGTGTGTGTGTGTGTGTGTGTGTGTGTGTGTGTGTGTGTGTGTGTGTGTGTGTGTGTGTGTGTGTGTGTGTGTGTGTGTGTGTGTGTGTGTGTGTGTGTGTGTGTGTGTGTGTGTGTGTGTGTGTGTGTGTGTGTGTGTGTGTGTGTGTGTGTGTGTGTGTGTGTGTGTGTGTGTGTGTGTGTGTGTGTGTGTGTGTGTGTGTGTGTGTGTGTGTGTGTGTGTGTGTGTGTGTGTGTGTGTGTGTGTGTGTGTGTGTGTGTGTGTGTGTGTGTGTGTGTGTGTGTGTGTGTGTGTGTGTGTGTGTGTGTGTGTGTGTGTGTGTGTGTGTGTGTGTGTGTGTGTGTGTGTGTGTGTGTGTGTGTGTGTGTGTGTGTGTGTGTGTGTGTGTGTGTGTGTGTGTGTGTGTGTGTGTGTGTGTGTGTGTGTGTGTGTGTGTGTGTGTGTGTGTGTGTGTTGGTTAAGTGAAGTCGGCACTTCTACAAGGACCCTTTTATTGTCGACGTTTCTACCGCGGTACGGTCGTCTTCAGGACAGCGGTGGTACTGCGTCGGATTGACATTTTAGGTTGATTAGCCGCAGAGGAGGGCAAAAAGGAAGGTCACACGCAAACAGCAACAACTGTTGGAAAAAAATTTATAAGAAATGGGTATGAAGGGAGCAGGCAAGCCACACGTCTATCGTACGTTAAGATAAAAACCACTTTCCCGCCAAATAGACAATATAACATTATCTCAAGGTGCCTTTCTTGTGACCGTGGATGCAACACCCTTATAGATAAAATTTGCCCACGCCGACGGTATTTCAGCCGTTTTAGAATGTGATGAACATCACAGACGTCCTTTGTCTCCAAGCCCAAACATGTTAGGAGCATTAGCCAAAACTGTTTTAGGTTATAGTATCTTCGAATTCGATCTTCAATATTTTCTACAAGGAAGCGGCACCGCTATGGGAACAAGAATGGGCCCAAATTATGCCAACATATTCATGCATCACATAGAGTCAGTTTTTTTCTTCTTGTCCTATACGGCCGTCCTTTTAGAAGCGCTATTTAGATCATATTTCCAATATATGGACAAGCAGAAAACAAAACCCTCTCGATTTCATTGAGAGTTCCAAATCCGTACAACCAAACATCAGGTTTACGCACACCTACTCAACCAGTCGAATAAATTTTCCTGATGTTGATATTGTGGCGAACAAGGGGCCAGTTCGTACAACCGCTTATAGCAAACCAACCGACTCCCAAAATAATCTGCATTTTCAAAGCTCCCATCTCCGTCACTGCAAAACCAGCACCCCTTATTCGCAGGCCCATCGTTCTAGAAAAATCTGCTGTAGCGACCTAGACTTTTATGACAACTCCGAACACATGCGCAACGGGCTCTTATCACCGCGCTATCCACCTTCCCCTATTGATGACGCCATAAACAGCGCTTCAAGTCTGACAGCAATCCAATATTCCAGGGGCATCGAAAAGATAACCGAAATGATTACACTACATATTTTATTCTCACATTTAAAAGTAACGCAGCGAACATAAACAGAATTAATAGCAAGCCCTTTAACATCCTACAACACAATCAACGACTATCTTATATATTTACATGCGCATCCCGCGTGATTTACAGGCATGCAAAAACAATCAGAAAGCTCTGGCCCACTCCAAGGAACACAGAACAACCAAATATCGATGTCGCCCCTGTGGTAAAGGTCGCTGCGAGGTTTGTAATCACATGCAGACCACGTGCTCCGCAACGAGTACGAAGTCTGGTTTCCGGCATTCAGTCAGCGCGAAGTTTGAGTGCGCCTCATCAAACCTTATATATCTCCTTGAATGCACTCTTCGTAACTAGCAATACATAGGACAGACAAACTCCATTCCACATTCAATTTACTAATCACCACGTACACCCCAAATCTCTTAGAATTCTTTCCTTATCCAAGCAAGTAAACTCAAAAGGAAAGTCATTTGACCAACTAAAATTAACAATTCTTCAACGGGGCTTCAAAAACACACGAGAACGTGAACAAAGTGACACCGCTTTTATTCGCATGTTTAATACTATTCAAGAAGGTCGTAACAAAAGCGTAGTACCCTTTCTTTCATCCCCGCCTCCCCCTCAAAATTAATCTTACACTTCTAGTTAATTGGCTAACTTTGATATACCCTAGAGATATATATAGGTGCACAGGGGAATGTTTCTATTGTTTTTAATTTGTAGTGCCAATCAATGGGAGAAAAGTACTTCGATTAATCGGTCACTTAAAGTAAATTATTTTGTTTTATTCCGCTGCTTTAAAGCGACAGATTAAACAAAGTAATATTCACCCTATGCTTCGCACTACAAATTAAAAAGTAGAAACATTTCACTGTGCACCTAGGTTTCGGTGACTGTTGGCTTTCTTCATATCCTTGTCAAAAGAGCCTCTCATTTCATTTGCCTTGTCTGCTAACCGCTTAAAGAGGGTCTTGGTTCTGGCAGTCTTGATGCCAAAGGTAGCCTAAGAGGGCTATCGCACTGTTTCCGTTCTCGCCATTAGATGACGTTCTACGTCACACTCGCGGTATTACAGGACGTGCTACGTCCACCGCTATGAACGATGGTGGCGTGGCGCTGGTGAACGCTCTCAAGGTTCGCTTACACGCAAAACATCAATACCCAAGAAAGCAGCAGACTGGACAGCCGTCGCCATAGCTCAGTTGGTAGAGCACCGGACGCGATATTCAGAGGTAGTGGGTTCGGATCCCACCGGCGGCGTGGTTGTTTTTTGGCTGCTTTAAATGTAATTTTCTTTAAGCGACAGATTAAGCATTATTCTCCAGTTGATTGGCACTACAAATTAAAGACTAGAAACATTTCCCTGTGCACCTTGGTTCCGGTTACTGTTAGCTTCCTTCACATGGTTGTCAAACGATCCCCTCACTTCATTTGCCTTCTCTAATATATATATATATATATATATATATATATATATATATATTGCACACACACAGGTACCGCGACCCGAAATGAATCTCTGTCTAAATGAAGCGCTTTTCTCAACACTACTTTGCCGACCAACCTCTGAGACGATTTATCAGCGTTTCGACCGTGGAACGGCCTCCATCAAAATATCTTTGAATATGGAGATTGTGTTCCATACCTTGTCTGCCTCTTCAGCCGGGATCGGTTGGCGTGGGCCTGTAAAGCAAGCCAAAGACTCGCCGAGGTTGGGTTCCCAAGAACATGGGTGAGCTGGCACTCTACGCGACCCTATTTAAAGTAGGGCTAATCTGTGCTCCTTTTAGGGGTATGGCGCCTAGGGGCTGGCGGTTGTTTGGTAGTTTTTAGCAGCGGACCCAAGTAGAAAATTAGCAGTTTCACTATTGATGGGCTGGATTGACAGGTGCGCAGTTGTCGGCTGTCGACCAGAGGGTCGGCTGCGTAGCAGAGTCGAAGTCTGTGAGCGGAGCTAGAGAGTGCTAGGTTTTCTCCCTAGGGCGGCTTACAGTGGGAAAGGTAGCGTCCTCCTGTTACCTGCGTGGTGCTGGCACATCCGACGAAGGCCCTAGATGTAATGCTGGGAGTAGTTGCGGGCTCCTGTAATCCACTAAATAAGAGGCGACGCTAATGATGAACCTGGCAAGGGCTGGAGGCGACCATTTCCCGGCACCTAAAGTGAGAGAGTTAATACGCCACGGCGGCATAAGGATAGGCTGCTGCTGCAAAGTCTCAAGCAGAATTTCTGCAGTGAAATTGGCACTGAATGAGTCACCTGAAGAAGGGGCGCCCCTGTGTAACCCGAGCCCTCGGACGACTCGGAAGCGCTGCCTGGGTTGTCCTCGCTCCCCTCCAGGTAACCACGATCATCTCCGGGAAACACTGAGGCCTGCGGGCGTCTCTAAAGGCTAAGAAAGCAAGGGCGAAGCGAACGCAGAACTGGCGCTTGCTTCCCCTGAGAGTGTGAGTAGTACTGCCGTCAGACCAAAGGGATGGGGATGAAGCCTAAAATCGCGCACCTCGTACGTGTGAGGCAGGTCCTGACTTAGTACACCAGGGCCGGCGTCCGATCCAAGACGCTTAAGAAAACTTGGTAGAATCAGGCTCTCGCTTGAAGCGCGGCCCGAAGCGACTAGCCGCAGTCAAAGGAACCTCGACGTCTGGCAAGGCTATGCAGCATGGAAGTGCACCACGGGGAGTAGCGACCCCGCCTGTCCGAAGCTCGTGCGTTGGACCCACACACGACCAACGAGGCGGCAGTAGTTGGTAGGTCCGCCACGCTTGCTGCGAGGGCTTTCAAGCCCGGGGATCACCAAACCTAAATTGGTACAAGAGCAGACTCTGACGTGAGGGACCACCAGTTATAGGCACTCGCTCTAGGAAAGTGGTTTCGCCCTGGCCTATTTCGTTTGTTAAGTTTCCGAGCTGTTGCTGAGGGACCGATCGCGCGCACCCCGAAGCTGGTGGCTTGGCCTCCTTGGTTTTGTGTGTGTTAGCTGTTTGTCGGAGCTCCTCAAGAAGCCGCCATCCCGGCGCCGCCGAAATGGGTTTGTTTTGAGACAAACGCGGCAGATGGAGGCAAAGATGGTTAACCGGCAGTGGGAGGCCCGTCGTTGTAAGGTCGCATTCAGGCCGCAATACGCGGCCGACGCGCGGACCCCTAGGGTTGCGAGAGGGGGTCGATTGGAAATTTATGACTTTAATGGCGTACCGTGTGACGAACTGGATGCCTTGGAGAGAGCAGCAGAGGGGGGAGCGCGACCCAGGGCAGTGCGCGCTGTTCGGACTGAGTGTTCGATTTCCCTGAGCTGCCGCTGGCGTTTTGGTGATTTTGTGTATGTGTACTGTAACCAAGCGGAAATGCGCAACATCTTCGTCGAATTCAAGCGGTGCCCGCGAGACAACAACAACGTTAGCGCCAGCGTGCTATTGGCTTCTTCAGTTTGAACAAAATTCTCCTGATTGGGTGCGAGAAACGCATTTCGTATTGGTTACAAAAATGGTCCCTAGAATGCTGGTTGAAGGGATTTAAGGGGAGTTTTTGGCGCCATGAAGGGAAGATCGGAGGGCAGATCGACTGTGAGCGCCCGTGCAAAAAAAAAGATAGTGTGCCGAAGAAGTTGCGCACTATGTTCCGTAACGTGTCGCCGGATCGTCGAAGCATCAGAAGATTTCCGGATCAACACCATCGATCTGTCGATCTCCAACATCAATCGATCAGTCATCCACAACCACCCATTCGAAATAACTTCGTGTATGTCTGGGGGAGAATGTTTTGGCAGACTGAAAACTTCCTACACCGAAGCGTTGCCTGGTGGCCGAGCATCCGCCTCGCATTCGGGGAGTGCTGGGTTCGATCCCAAGTCCCGCCGGGTACCTGCTTCAGAAAGATGTGTCTTTTGACTGGATTGGACTCCTGAGTGCTACTCCGCCTTGCGCCAACTAAAATTTCTTCTTGCGTCCCGCCCTATACTTCGCCACTTTGATCTATCCGCCCGCTGAGAGATTTATACCCACGCAAGCGGTTTGGACTCGCAGCGGTTCTCGTCCAGTACTGCGAAACAAGAGCAGGTTGTTGAGTATGCAAGTCGCTTGCTCAGTAAGCCCGAGCACAATTATACGATCACTGAGCAGGAATTTCTTGCCCTCCTCTTCGCCACGCAGCATTTCCATTCAAATCTATATGGACGCCCGTTCAGCATTGTAACCGGCCATCGTGCCATCTGCTGGCTGGTTAACCTCTGTGACCCGAGTGGGCGCCTTGCACGGTGGGCTCTCCCAGCGCTGCAAACGTGCTGCTGCGATAGTCGCATAGCCGGTTGTTGGGCCGAAGCAGAGACGCAGAGGGCAGAACAGAGAAGCAGAGAGCAGAGCAGAGGAGCAGAGAGAAGTGGTCACAAAACTACTTAAGAAGTGGAATGGTGTGTGGAGTGCGAGTGACACGTCCCACCGTGCAAGGCGCCCACTCGGGTCGCAGAAGTTAACGAGACAGCAGATGGCACGATCGCCGGTCACAATGCTGAACGGGCGTCCATACAGATATGAATAGAAATGCTGCGCCTTGCTCGGTGGGCTCTCCGGCTACGAGAGTACGACTACACAGTCGCCTACAAGAGTGGCCGCCGGAACATTCAAACCGACGAAGAGATTTTAGCAGCACCTAACGCGCAGCGTTCACTGCTTTACAGGAATCTCTCCTCCCACGGGCATTTTCTGTCTCGAAGCTGCATCATGAGCTGCACGTGGAAGGTGCCACTGAGAAGGCATCCGACATGGCTGACCGTCCCAAAGAACAACAGGTGGCGCCTTGATCATAATAGCCCGCAGTTTAAAACTGTGGATATCACCGATGAGGACATTTTGGCAGCAGCGAATGCACAGCGTACATTGCCTCACATGAATCTCTTCACCCACGGAGATATTTCGGCATGAAGCTGCGTCATCAGCCACGCATACAAGCTGCCACTGACAAGACATCCGACAAGGCTGTTCGTCCCAAAGAACAACTGGTGGCGCCGTCTTTATGAGACCCTGCTATTTAAGACTGACTACCACCGACGAAGACATTTCGCAGCAGCGGCTGTGCAGTGCACATTGTTATTCACCCATGGAGTTAGTTCGTCATGGAGCTATGCCATTAGCCACACATGAAAGTTGCCACTAGTAAAACACTCGACAAGGCTGTCTGCAATTCGGTCTAATATTTCTAGGTCGAAATATTTAGGCACTTGAGACGAGGGTAAAATGTCAACGTCGTTGCCTTCTGTTGAATTCTTCCACGAACTTGGGGACGTGTCACGCTCGATGCCCAAATACAGATATCATTGTCGTATATTGACATCTGAACAGACTGTGGAAATGAGTCAATCAGGCCGATGGAAACAAGGTTCAAGAGAGTTGGGCTCAATAATGCACCGCGTAAGACTGTGCGCGAATTTAGATGTAATGAAGTTGGCCCGTCCTAGGTCCGGACAAGACACGACCGCTCTGCCAAATAGCTGCGTATTCAGCTGATAATGCAGCTTCCGATCTCAGCACCTTCTAACGCGTCCAAAATGGACTAGTGTGTTTCGTTGTCGTATGTGCCCTTGATATCCAGAATCAGCACCACGGTCAATCTTCTCAACTTTTTTGGCGCTGCTCGTACTATACAAGGTCAACGACATTGTCGATAGAAGAGCGGCCACATCAAAACCGAGACATAAATCCTGGATAGATTTGTGATGACTCCACGTAACATTCAAGGCGTGCTAACAATATTGTTTTCATGACTTTCCCGACAGAGGTGGAGACTGAAATTGAATGGTATGCTGCATTCTCGAATGGTGATTCCCCCGGTTTAAGAAGTGGAACCAGACGACAGGTCTTCAATTCATTAGGAACTAAAGCGTCCCACCAAGACTTGTATGTATCCAAAAAAAACCGCGAAGCTTCTTAGCCAAGGTTTGCAAGTGCGGAGTACGTCCCACAATCGGGCCCCGGCGATGGTGACCTTCTACAACAAGCAAGCGCAGCGTCAATTTCCTCCGTGGAGAACAGGTGATCGATTCGTTAGTCCCGCGACGGTAGAACATCATTTCAGAGCAGCGTTGTGTGTGAGTTCGGTTAGCCTGCTCTCCTTGCGCAAAATTCTATGGCTACCACGACCTCTCTGTGTTTTTGGTGGAGCGCGAAGGATTTGAACGAGTTGCGCTGTTAGCGGGGACATTCGAAGGCCACGTATTACATTCCAAAGACTTGAAAAAGGCCTCCATGCGTCAAGTGTCTCGGAAAATGACCTCAAACGTTGTGTCCGCAGTGACTGAATTCTTCGTTGAATTATCTTCTTTAGGCGTCTTTCTAACCATTAGGCCCAACCGCAACTTTGTGCGTCGGTTCTATGCTCTGCCCTGCGCCGTAGTGTCCGCAGTCGTTGCCATTCGATATCACAGTCGGTGTACTTTGCGACAGCGTTGTAGTAGCTATGATGACTGAAAATAGTTGGGCGAGTTGGTACATATTCATTGTTCACCACAGCGCAGGAAACACGAAAAAAATGGGAGAATAGACAGCGCACGTTTTGTCAACTCCCCCCTTTTGTCCGTGTTTCCTGCGTTGTTGTGAACAATGTATAGCAGCACGTTGCGTTGTACATACAATCCTTACTTTTTTTTAAGATCTGTCGACAATCCTTCCATACAAGCATCCTCAATACGTAATTTAAAAGCTGCCCAATCAATGCGCCGCGTTCCTGTGGCTCAACGGGGCTTGTAATGGCCGGTAATATTCATGTATGTTCGTATATTGTCGCTGCCATAGGTTTCACATCTGAAAACCATCTGACATTGTGGGTTAGGCATCACGAAACGAAAATCAAATCGAGGCAGCTGCTATATTTTACCCCGCGAATATACATCACGGTTCCATAATTAAGGCACTGGAGGCCATTATCAGAGGCGAAGGACACGAGTTTCTTTCGACTGAAATGTATCCTAACGCCTCCCCACATGGTGTGGAGAGCACTAAAGTATTTGTATTGTGGTTCACATCAAATCAGTCAATCTGTTGACGCCAAAGCGGCTGGACAGCGCCATGTACACAGCTACTAACGTAAATGTGAGGTCACGGCTCTTCACCGTGAGGCAAACGTCCTGGTTCTCGTTGTGTGGGGGAACCGAATGGAGCATACATGAAATACCACGTAGAATGTGGACGATCACATTGCTGGTTCTGTTGTGCATGTAGGAAAAAAATGCTTCGTAACCAGATAATCGCAAAATGCTGGGCAGATTCGGTTCACAGATAACAAGAATAGGGAAGCGGTTTTCATAAACATAGAGCCGAATATCTTAAAACCGAGACTGTAGTCCGCGGGCATTCCAAAGAAAAATAAAAACTTCCTTGACTTTCTTTGGGCTCCTTGCTTGTCTTTCTTCACGAAGATTTTTCGTCCTGAAGCCACATCATGAGCTTGACGTAGAAGCTGCCGCTGAGACGGCGTTCGACAAGTCTGTCCATCCCAAAGGCAAAATCTGGTGCTGTGCTCATCAGGCCTCGCTACTTAAGACTGTGGGTACCACCTACAATGAAAATTTGGCAGCACCGAATACGCAGCGTACATTCCCTCACATGAATCTCTTAACCTAAGGAGATTTTTCGTCCTGAAGCTGCATCATCAGCCACAAGTGGAAGCTGCCACTGAGACGGCATCCGACAAGGCTATCCGTAACAAAGTCGAAAAAGGTGGCGTTGTGCTGGTCAGGCCCTGATGTTTAAGACTGTGAGTACCTTTCAAGGCCCAGTCAGCAATTCACGCAGAAGAGGTTGCCATCGCCCTTGCAGCCTCAGACTACTCCTCTAAATACATAATCGCCGACTCGCGAGGGGCTTGTCGAAACGTCGAGCAAGGGTGGGCTACTCCCCTGGCTTATCGCATTTACCAAAATTGTAGCCGAGACATGTATCGTGCGCGCCGATCATCGTTTGGGCTCCAGGTCACCAAGGCCTCCGCGGAAACGAAGCAGCCGACGCCGCCGCCCGCGCGCTTTCTCTCCGGGCATTTCCCACGGGATACAAATGTGACCAGTACTCCGATTTCAATCCGTTTAACACTTTTAATGAAATGTGCGTATATTACAAATTCACGCACCAAACTCTTCCCACCCCGTGCAAAGGGCTGGGGAAGGCCAACGAGCGGGTATTCCTGCGCCTGCTCACTAACACATGCAGTGCCCGGCAACTCTAAATCATTTCGATTCTCAATTCGATGGTCGGTGCTCGCACTGTGGTGAGGTGTCTGACACCTACCACATGGTGTGGGCCTGCCAGCGGAACCCATCCCTACCCCCTATCCTAAGCCCCACCCGAGAAAACTGGGAGGCGACACTGTCTGGTTCCTGCACCCTCGAGGCACAAAGGGCCTTAACGCAGCGCGCCCGGCCTGCGGCAACCGCCAATGAGGTGCCTGACTAGGCATCTAACCTAGTAGTTGTAAGGGCGTGACCCTTCCGGTCACGACCCCCAGCACCTCTCTCTATGATTAAAAATTTTTTCACCACCATCACCACCGTCCTGGTTCGCTACAATTTATATATATATATATATATATTGTTGCGGGAAAGAATATATTTACAGCTATGTACACCAGCGAAGGAACAGCTACGAGCGGCACTCAGAACACAGTCAGAACTTCGTTGTCGTCTTCGTCTTCGACCACACGTTAACTCGCTCAGTCTCGTCGTCGTCTGCCCGCTTCAGGACCCCCGGCTGAGAAGACGGCGGCTCGGCGTTAGAGTGGCGACGTATGAACGTCGTGATAAGGCTTTAGACGGGAGACATGGACGACGTCGGTGGAGGGGCGGAGGACGATGGCGAGCACGCAAAGGGTGCAATTTCATAGTTTACGTCGGTGACACGGCGCACCACACGGTAAGGACCCCGGTAGTGAGAAAGGAGCTTCACGGAGGGACCGACGCTGCGTGACGGCGTCCAGAGAAGGACGAGTGATCCGGGTTCATATTCGACCGCCCGGTGATGGCGGTCGTAGGCGGACTTCTGGGAAGCTTGTGAGGCACGGAGCCGACTGCGGGCTATTTGGCGCGCCAGCGAGGCCTGGGCGATGGCCTCCTGAGCGCAAGCAGTGGTGGCGACTGAAGAAGACGACATGAGTGTGTCCAAAGGCAAGATGGGGTGCCGACCAAACAAAAGGTAGAAAGGGGAATAGCCGGTTGTGTCATGCCGTGAAGAGTTATACGCAAAAGTCACATAAGGCAAGGCAACGTCCCAATCTCGGTGGTCTGCGAGACGTACATTGCTAACTTGCCGGTGAGCGTGCGGTTGAACCATTCCGTAAGCCCATTGGTTTGTGGATGGTAAGCTGTCGCGAGCTGGTGCTGCGTGGCACACGAACGAAGAATGTCATTAATCACTCGGGACAGAAAATAACGACCATGGTCGGTGAGCAGTTGATGAGGGGCGCCATGGTGAAGAATGACGTTTTGGAGAAGAAAATCGGCGACATCGGTAGCGCAGCTGGTAGGCAAAGCACGCGTGATGGCGTACCGAGCCGTATAATCAGTTGCGACAGCGATCCACTTGTTGCCGGAGTGGGACATGGGAAAAGGGCCAAGAAGGTCGAGGCCAACAACGTGAAATGGTTCCGGAGGTACGTCGATGGGTTGTAGGAGACCGGCAGGCAAAGTGGAAGGCCTTTTCCGACGTTGACACAGGTGGCAAGCGGCAACGTAACGCTTGACGGAACGATACAGGCCAGGCCAAAAGAAGCGGTGCCGCACTCGAGCGTACGTGTGGGACACGCCAAGGTGGCCGGCTGTCGGCAGATCGTGCAATTCTTCAAGGACAGAAGAGCGTAGATGTTGGGGTAGGACAAGCAGCAATGGAGGATCATCGGAGCGTAGACTGCGGCGATATAAAATGCCATTCTAGAGCACATAAAGTTGCAGAGATGGAGATCGGTTTGCAGAGCGGAGGCCATCAAAGATAGGGCGTAAAGATGAGCCGTGGCGCTGTTTGTTGCCGACATCGGTGAGAGCTGTGATAGCTAAGAGGCAGGAGGGCAGGGTCTCAGCGTCTTCTAGGTCAGGTGGCTCCACAGGGTACCGGGATAAACAGTCAGCGTCCTGGTGGCGACGACCGGACTTGTACACTACAGAGTTTGAATATTCTTGGAGGCGCAAAGCCCAGCGACCAAGGCGACCGGTGGGATCTTTTAGTGAAGACAGCCAACAGAGCGTGAGGATCAGTGACAACAGCGAACGAGCGGCCGAACAGGTACGGGCGGAATTTAGCTACAGCCTAGACAAGGGCGAGACACTCGCGCTCAGTAATGGTGTAATTTTGCTCTGCGGCGGAAAGTAGGCGGCTGGAATAAGCGATGACGCGATCTTGTCCCTGTTGACGTTGGGCTAGCACGGCATCGATCCCATATCTAGAGGTGTCGGTGCGAACCTCTGTGGGAGACGACGGGTCAAAATGGGCTAAGATGGGCGGAGAGGTTAGAAATTGAACGAGGGAGGAAAATGACTGCTCTTGAGCAGGGCCTCTGTTAAAAGGGGTGTCGTCCTTAAGAAGGTCAGTGAGGGGGCGAGCGATGCCGGCGAAATCTTTGATAAAACGGCGAAAATACGAGCATAAGCCGACAAAGCTGCGCACATCTTTCGACGACCTAGGAAGAGGAAAGTCCTTGACGGCTTGAATTTTGACTGGATCTGAGCGGACACAAGAAGCATCAACCAGGTGTCCGAGAATAGTGAGTTGGCAGCGACCGAATTTGCATTTCGATGAGTTCAGCTGGAGTCCGGCGTTACGGAACACTGTCAGAATACTGGAGAGGCGTTCGAGGTGCGTGGCAAAAGTAGGCGAAAAAACCACAACATCGTCAAGGTAGCAGAGGCAGGTCGACCACTTAAAGCCGCGAAGAAGGGAGTCCATCATTCGTTCAAAGGTAGCCGGCGCGTTACAGAGCCCGAATGGCATGACTTTAAATTGGTATAACCCATCAGGCGTCATGAAGGCGGTCTTTTCGCGGTCTTTTTCATCAACGGCAATTTGTCAGTACCCCGATCGAAGATCAATTGAAGAGAAATATTTGGCGCCGTGGAGGCAATCTAATGCATCATCGATCCTCGGGAGACGATGTACGTCTTTTTTGTGATGCGGTTTAGGTGCCGGTAATCAACGCAGAAGCGCCAACTGCCGTCCTTTTTTTTTACCAGGACAACTGGTGAAGCCCAAGGGCTTGACGAGGGCTCGATGATGTCTTTTGCGAGCATCTTGTCCACCTCTTGATTAATGACGGTGCGTTCAGCGCTGGATACGCGGTATGGACGTCTGTGGATAGGAGCGGCATCACCAGTGTTTATGCGATGCGTCACTACAGAGGTACGAGTCAAAACACGGGCATCAAAGTCGAAGATGTCGCGAAAAGATGATAAAAGGCACCGAAGATCGTGAGCTTGCATCGGCGGTAGGTCAGAAGAGATCATGTCGGCGTAGTCGTCCGTTGGTTTCTCGGTTGATGTGGCGGCAGGCAACAGGCTTTGATGAGTAGAAGGTAAGCAGGTGTCCACGACTAATATGACACATTCGGCAGCTGGGCAGAGCGTGGCGAGTGAGATGCCTTGCGGGAGAGGTTGGATTGACGAGCCAAAGTTCAGAACTGGAAGGTACACTCGGTTGGCCGACATTGTACTGACAGTGTGCGCAAGCGAAATACTTCGAGAGAGGGCGACGTCAAGGTCCGGAGTGACTACGTAGGGACCATCAGGGACAGGAGGAAAATATGAGAATGAAATGTAAGTGGCGGCTTTAGGCATTAGACGGACAAAGTCGACAGCACAAAGGCAAGGTACAACTGGGGACGGTGGCTCAGCAGAAAGGAAAAGGTCAAGCTGGACAACGCTGGTGGCGCAGTTGATGAGGGCTGAATGCTCAGACAGGAAGTCGAGGCCAAGAATGACGTCATGAGGGCAATGGCCCAGAACAGAAAATAGAACGGATGTATGGCGGCCGAAAATGGTCACACGTGCTGTGCATAGTCCAACCACAGGAGGCGTTCCGCCGCGGGCAACGCGGAGAACGGCTGTGGGTGCAGGGGTCAGTACTTTTCTGAGGCGGCGTCGGAGGGTTGAACTCATGACGGACACGTGCGCACCCGCATCGATCAGGGCTCTGACAGGGACTCCATCGACATGAATAGCGAGCAAATTTTGGTGTGCGCGGAGGGCTAAGCAAGGATTTTGGGACTGGGGCTGTACTGCAGCATCACCTCCAGACACTGCAGTGTCTAGTTTTCCGCTTGCGAGCGTACGTAGGGGCCAGGAGAAGAGCGACGGCGTAAGGGCGTACGAGACTGCCGACGCAGGGGGGACGGGGAGCAGCTGGGGCGGGAAAACTGGCCATTGACTGCATCACTCTGCCGGGCTGGAGGGGCGTGAAGTGGCTGGGCTGTTCGTCGTTGCGGTGAGAGCTGAGAGGATTGTATGCGCTACGACGGGACCAATAATTGCGACAGTGACGGGAGATGTGGCTACTACGGTGGCAGAGGAAACAAATGGGCCTGTCGTCGGTTGTCCGCCAGTCGTTAGGGTTACGGCGACGTGGAGCGAAGTAGGAAGGTCGGTCAGGAGCAATCGCAGTGATGTCGGGAGGGGATGAAGGACGTCTGGGCTGACGGGTTGGAGGACAAGATTTGCAAGCTCTTGACGGACGACGGCTAGTATCATAGAGATGGTGGGCAAGTGGTTGTCGCTATCACGTAGGTGCAGGGAGGCAGGAAACATAGCTTCGAGTTCACGTCGAATGATGCGGGTCACATTTTCTGGAGGCGCAGGAGTTTGCCGGTGCAGCAGGTCTTCACATGAGGAAGTGACAGCCGTGTTGGGTAGGCGTGTGTACGGCTGGCTAATACGCCTGCTTTTAGCTTCCTCGAAGCGGCGACATTCCTTAATAATGTCGTCGACTGTAGTGCAATTCTTGTAGACGAGCAGGCTGAAGGCATCGTCGGCGATCCCCTTCAACACGTGACCCACTTTGTCAGATTCGGGCATGTTATTGTCAACTTTGTTGCAGAGGGCCAACACGTCCTGAATGTACGAAACTTAGGATTCCGTAGAAGTTTGAGCTCGGGATGCAAGGTCCCTCTTAGCGGCGAGTGTTCGGCCGAGCGGCCGTCCAAACAGGTCGCGCAGTTTCTGCTTGCAGACGTCCCAGCTGGTTGTCATCTTCGTGAATCTCGTACCAGACTCGGGCAGTGTCTTTTAGGTAGAAAATGACATTGGCGAGCATAAGGGTTGGATCCCAGAGGTTGTATGTACTCACGCGTTCATACATCTGGATCCAGTCGTCCACGTCAACGTTGTCGGTGCCAGAAAATGTCCCAGGGTCACGAGGAGCAGAAATAAAGAGTGATGGCATGGCCGATGGTGATGTTTGCTGGCAGGCGTCCTGGGTCATGATGAGCGAAGTCAGCTGTCGGCCGCTGCGGAGCTCCGTCGTTGGTAGACGTAGGGGAAAGGCGCACCTCCACCAAATATATTTACAGCTATGTACACCACCGAAGGAAAAGCTACGAGCGGCACTCAGAACGCAGTCAGAACTTCGTTGTCGTCTTCGTCTTCGTCCACCCGGTCACTCGCTCAGTCTCGTCGTCGTCTTCCCGATTCAATATATATCTGATGACGATGACAATGTCACTGGTCACATGTGTATGTCTCATACCTGGAAAGACAATAACTTCTACAGGCGCCAGCCCTTTAATATATATATATATATATATATATATATATATATATATATATATATATATATATATATATATATATATATATATATATATATATATATATAATATTCATCGAATAAAAATATTAACAATACAATACTCATGGGAAAGTAGCCTACGTAGAATGATTATCCTTATCGAGGTTCGCAAATGCCATGCTTAAGTTGCGCACCTTTGATTAAAAACAAAAAGCATCATGCTTAGAAAATCTAAAGAAAACAACAGCACGCCCTCATCCATGTTTGGTACAACAGTACGCAATTATCAACAGGTGTTTCTTTGGTCATTTGTTGCTTTGGCGCTTGTTTCGTTGCAAAAAACACACTGTTCTCAAATTAATGCACGAGCATCTGAAAACGTAACACTCAACAACGCGCCCTCGAATTCACATATTGCTACTTTGGATTATAATATAATTTTCCTTGTGTTTCCTTCAGACCAAAAGTTACTGGCTTGAATTTGTTGTTTAAAAGGATTTGCGAACCTCTCTTTTGTGGTTAGATTTAAAGGCTGCTTCGAATAAGATGGCGTTAGTGTAGTGAATGAATTCCTTTCTTTTGAGCAACGGACCAGTTATGTCTGTCTTCATGTATTTTATAATATCTCGTTGCACAGCGGATATGTATATCGATGTGTTGGTCGCTTTCAGGAAGTGGGGTCCACTGATAGTGATGACATATAAATATACACCGGCTTTTTATGAAAGAACTGACGTAGGACTAATGCGCACAATGTCCTCTAAAATTTTTATCTCCTTTAATTGATCCTACCCGCCTGGTGCTGGACGAAAGTTCACGCCACGTGAAGGTAGGGAAATATATGCTTCAGATAGGAGGCTATTTGAAATCTTCAAGTTGTTTATTTGTAATGGTCTATTAGCACTCACATCCCCTTGTGGAGACAACGGGGAGGAAACGTTATCACGTAGTGGTTTTTGAAAATTTTTGCTTCTATTTCCATTATCTTTAACGCTCGATATTCGTATGGTAAGGTCCACTGTAGGGGTGTGAAGGGGAATGCGGCGTGCAGTTGTCATTCCCTGTTGGTTAAGTGTTCACCGGTCGACTGGTAACGATCAGAGAGAATGCGTGTAAGATCTAAAAATACCTTTTTTACAGTGTCATTTCATCTACGTAGTACATTTGGGTTGGACATTTTGGTTGTGCCTGGCTTGAAAGCGAGTTAGAGGCCTTGGGAACAATCTAAGCAGTGACGTTAGTACCTAGCGTGGACGAGTGAAGATCATGTCGGACACATTTCTCAGTCAACTTTCTTATCCCAACAGAACGAGTTGAGGATGTCTCCATACCGTTCTAAGCGGTGCCCTGTGTGGTCGTCACTGCGCTTGCCGACTTGCTCCTTACACGGTAGTTGTGCGCTGTCGGGTACTACCAGAATAGGGGGGGGGGGGGGTAGTTTCGTATTGGACCTGCTTCGACATTTTACGGTCAAGACACTTCTGTCGCAGTACGCGCCTTTGTAGGGGGCAGGCTTGCTGTCCCTTGACGTGCGATAAGTGCTCCATTGGAGTGGTGTTCGGTAAATCTCATGGGCTCCAGGACGTGGTCTAGACGTCCGATATGTTGCGGAAGCGCAGCTGCTCTATGTGGTTAGCCATTAGTGGAACGCCCTCGAAATGGGGTGGTGGAGGCTGTCCGCTGTAAGAACAAGCACCGATGGACACCACTTATAACCAGTTTCGAAGAAGTGAACACGTCGTAAGGGCCGGACAATCTTCCATAGACGGTCACAAAAAGTCGCGCGCATCATGTTTGCAGTTTCACAAAATCGTTTCACTGCCATTTCCACGACAGCAGTTCGTGCAGCGAGGAAGTAAAAGGCTGGCGTAAATTCAATACACTGCAGGACGCGGTTCAGCCGTGAAAGTAACGTCTCGATACCTCTCGAAGATGATTTGACCTTTTCTGCTGACCAAATGAGGGATCCCGACGTGTAGCATAATTTGAATGTGTAGTAGCAGAAGGTGGTATAAAGTCGAGGAGGGCGCGAACGTCACCTATAGTGGCGCCACACTGGGAAATGAAGGTCGGTGCGCCCACTCGAAGAGGATCAGTATACTTTAAAAGTACTTAGTTTTTAAGTCCCCTCCGCTGTGACAACCGCGGTGACCGGCGCCTTAGGGAATATCCACAGGATCATTTTATTCGCGACCCGCTCATGATCCGTAGCTGTTTCTGCTTAAAAGCCTTCCCGGATCCAAAAATGTGTATTGAAGAAGAGGGCCACACGAAAGAAAACTGCGATTCATTTACGACTCTTCGACCGGGGCTCGGCTCTCCTCAGGGAATGCGAAAGTCGAGCTAAGCTTGATTCATGAATACACGTGCCGTGCAAGGTCATGGGAACATAATAAAATGCGAGTTACATCGCAAGTGATACACTCTGTGAAAGGGTTACAGTCTTTGCGCAATGCATGGAAGTTTTCTGTCTTTCACAGTATGACACAAACACGTGTGACCAGTCGCATCGTATTCGAATGAAGAATAATAACAAAATACAATACACATGAATACAGTAGGTCATACAGAGAGATTATCAATATACAAGTTGGCAGGGGTCAGTGTCCAAGTCAACCACCTTATCGGTTTTAATTAAAAAACAACGAAAATCGTCTCCTTTAGAAATACTCAACAATACTACAGCAATACCGCATCCATATCGGGCATAGCTGTAGGCAGTCATCAGCATGTGTTGCGTTCGTCAAGTGTTGCTTCGGTTCTCGTTGCATTGCAAAAATTCTGAAGGCACTTCAGCCTGATTACGTGGAGAAATGCGAAAGCATGTGTTTTCAGGGAAGGAATGGTTTTTAGGAAAGGACAGGGCGCAGTAGCTCTCACATCCCGACATCTCGGTGGACTCCTCAACTACGCCTTAAGGCATGCAACTGAAGGTGCATGTGTCATCGGTCCGAACCCCTGTCGCAAGCTACCGTGCATCTTGACAGAAACATGCAAGCTGTATGGAAAGAGAAATGCTCTGAAACCACCCTGAATGCTGTACGACTAACGGTTGTTCAAAATTTTGATGCGAATGTAGTCGGCAATGCTGCCACCATATTGATGTCAGCCAGTGATGCCATAATTGGGATTTCATCTACACCTTTATAGATTGGGGAGTGGGGATGGGGAGGTGGGTATGACGGTATGACGTCACACTCTATAGTTGTCACATCGCTAGATATGTAGTAACATTACATCGTGGTTAAGTGACCTGGTACGAAGCCGCATTACATTGTTTACGCTTTGTTTAAGACATCGCATTGCATTGTTTTCACGTGACTTGGCGTTACGTCATGCCCATATGATATCATCATTAATTGTACTGTAAATCTTGGCGTTGCCTGATCACATAAATTAGCGTTAGACTGATATGGTAAATAGTGTTAATTATGATATCATCACGTGACTAGTCGGCTCGTGACGTCACATGGTGCCGTTTCTCATGGACTCTTTTTGCGAACATGACCTTGAGATTGAGCCATCTAATGCTTTCGCATTAGAAGAGAGAAAATTGTTCTGAAGTAAATGCACAAGTATCTGAAGAGATAACAGCAAACTACGCGCTCTCGAATAGAAATGCCTCTACTTCTGAAGCAAATATATTTTTTTCGAGGTTTTCTTGCAGAGCAGAAGTTGCTGCCTAGAATTTGTAGGTGACCAAGATTCTCGATCGTCTCTTTCATGGTAGGATTTAAAACCATATTTGAGCATTGTGGCTGTAATATGTTATCGTCCTATCAAGCTTCAGCCGCATTTGAAGTAGTTAGACAATGTGATCACAAGGTGGTAAGCTCTCCTAACTGAGTACACCCGCTCTCCTTGCATATTAGCAGTTTTCATCTTAAACTATAAGCACTTCGAACCTTTAAGATAATCCGTAATCGCTATCACGCCATTCAGAGCTGTACACATTGTCTAGGTTCAGCGTTGAGTCTTCGTTGATAATGACCGGCAGTGATCTGCCGGTATATTGTATTTACCCAAAAGAAAGGTACACGGAACGAACGCTGCACTGAGGTTGTCTACGTAACATCCTGCGCGGTTACCAACCCATGCCTCGCTGGATCGTTTGGGAGCGTACATAACTTTCCCATTGAAAAGGACCTCATGCGAGCTCGACTCACTGAGCTAGCGAAAGTGGTTGCAGCTCGGTATATCGCTTCGGATAAGCTCACAATGACCACCATTAGAAGAGCACTTTGACGGCAGAGGCATTGTGCATGGCGGCTCGGCGTGCATCCCAGGCGCGCACCTGCAAAGCCGCTTTTAATAGAGCCATCAACGACGGAAACATTCGCTGCGTCGTGGTGCTCAAGCCAGCCGTGCGCGAGGAACAGGTGCGGGCGCTCGATGGTTCCCTTCCCGAAAAGTGCAGCGGTGCGTCGGCGCAAGAACGTGTGCGCTTATGGACATTGTTAATGCTTCAAAGCGTTTTTTTTTCCAAACCCGGCATTCATATAACACGCAATCGCAACGGAAAGCTCATCAGCGCTCACTCCGCACGCATTCTTGAAGACACTGATGGTTGAAATTCAAACACTTCGCGGTGGTTCATTTCGTGAACGAAGCAGCCCCTGTCATTTGCATCCAGTCTCCAATGTGTGCAATACTACGCAACACAGGAGCGGCTGACCGCCATCTATCCTTTCTTGACTTGAGGGAACAATCGCTACTCGTTGCAGTGCAGCGTCCAATAAATAAAGCACGAATAAACGCAGCCAGCATGGTAAACTGACATACTTCAATCAACAGCGCAAAACGGAAGAAACAAACATCAGTTTGCCATTCAGTAGCAATCTACCTGTCTAATAATTTTAACTACCACCACTGGCGTACGCATCACTCTACTCCATGATTGGTCTGTAAGTTGTGCGATACTGAGCAAGTTTAAAAGCTGCAAACTTTTTATTATAATCCGGCAAACATGCCGGTATTGTATCCTCAAGAGTACATTTTTGTTGACTTTTCTATGCGAGTTAATTTATATTAATAAACTAACTCGCAAAGAACTCGCAAACAAAAATAAACACCGAGGATAGAACACCGATTTATAAATTGTAAGCACTGTGCGTGACACTCAACTTCATTTGTCTATTGTTCATCATCATTTCGCAACGTCGCCTCCGTCGCGAATGCCATTGCTGCGGCTGGCAACAAAGCCTGCTCCTGTGCTCCGGGCATACATAAGCTCACAATATATATATATATATATATATATATATATATATATATATATATATATATATATATATATATATATATATATATATATATATATATATATATATATATATATATATATATATATATATATATATATATATATATATACGGTCCACCGTCTGAAACCGTTGGTGAATAAACCTAGATAATCGAATGAGTTGTGACCTTTTCACTGTGCAAGTTTTCACTGGCCCGTTGAGCAACCCTGACTGCTTCCACCTATATATATATATATATATATATATATATATATATATATATATATATATATATATATATATAGCAGGAGCGAGTAAGTTCCACAGAAACAGATGGTGGCGGAATTGTCTAACAGATAAAAATTAGAGATGCGTGCACTCGCGTGCCCCGGCCATAAAGAGTAGACAAATAAACAGAACAAAATGCAGACAGAGCAGGTGACTTCCGTCATCTGGAACCTCTTCGGCACCCAGAGTCAAGGCTGCATCAGCGGGGTCCTTAGCTTAACTAGGCCCACGTGCACTGTGCATGAAAACACCCAGACACACACAAAAGAAAAAGAAAAAAAGGCGGCAAAACAACCGAGTTTGGGGAAGTGTCGTGTGGGGAGGGGGGGGGGGTAAATGCGAATGGCGGGAGCATTTAGGCGAGGGTTCTTCAATTGCACCCCGCTCGGCAAGGTGATTGAACTGGGAATATAGGAATAAGGTGGGGTGGGGGATGAATAAATTCTTGTAAGTGGATGTGCGAAGCTTGAAAAAGATGCCACTCGTAAGGTTAGCACTGGCTCTGCAATGCGCGGATGGAGGAGAACACACTGCACTTTCATTAATGCCGTGAGGAATTGTTCCAAATTTGTAAATAAGGTACGACTCGCGTTGCTCTCTTTCTTAGGTGTTGTGGAACCCACCCTGTAGGACTGTTTACTTAATTGCATCAAATGGGTGGTTTTCTCATTAAAGGGACACTGAATCACTTTTTGGGAAAATTCGGCTTAGGGGCGTCCTACAGTTTTGTATGCTGCGTACTCGAATATCTAACCCAAAGTTAGCAAAAACAAGACATGAATTGTCTTTTTTAGCTGAAATATGCGGCCGGCGCCGCGGGGAACAACGTACGTCGCACCACCCTCTCTGATTCGTGAAGAGTTCATGACGTCACATTGAGGACAGGAGGAGCTGCCGACATGGGCCCGTGCAGGTAGCAGCTTTCCGCGGTGTTGTAAAAGCGATTATGGTGACTAATATTTCGCTAGCATCCAAAGAAAAGGATACCACAGTTGGTTCTTCCCACGTATCATCTGAAATCAAAAAATACGCAACCAAAACAATTCTGCGCCTAGTCCAAGCATACGAAGGTCGGAAAGACGAGTATACACTCCGCGCCTAAAAGGCGTCAGGGAAACCTCGGCTCAATTATTATCGGAAAAGAAGTGATGCGAACTGTACTCAAGCCGGTTACCACCATAGGATGTCACTCGCAGCGCCCCAAAGAGCGTCTTCTAATGAAAAGGCCCAAGTCGTTGTGTGAAAAATATCCTGTTCTCAGTGCCCAGCGTTCCTACTTCACGGAAAACATGAAGCAGCACGAAGGTGACGTCAAAGTGAGCGAAGCACAGTGGTCAAGCACTACGAGGCATGTGACCACATGATAGACTTAGACGGAACTATTGTGCTGGAGACCAAGCCAAATCCACGCACGCACAAGGCTGCTGCTTCAGTCAACGCACGTTCAGCAGACGCCGGGAAAGTATTAGCCGTTAATCGCTTCCTCGGAGTCACTCCCTCTTCCTAGATGCGCAGTTTCAGTTCAGTGACCTTACGGCCAAGTGTATGTGTGCTTAAACGCAAAGCTGCAACTAACCCGCAACAACACCTTGACGTATAAACCGATTAAAGCTTCGAAACGTCGTGTATTCTTACAAGAACTTGGTTGGAGTTAATTTATCTCTTAAATTGGCAACCGAAACCAGAGAGACCTCTGTCGAACGTATTCATTTTAATCGCGTAGCTGTTACTAGTGACGAGGCAGCAACGGGTGGAAAAGATGCTGAATATTGTTGCGGTGTGGGATGCCACGGGGTGGCCACGGGCCCGCCCAGAGAAATATAGCAGCAGTACGGAGGAGAGCCGGCGAAGCACGACCGGCGGCGGCCAAGCTTTCTCGTTCTATCTCCCTCGTGCTAGAGCCGCGCGCTCGCCGCTCGCGCTCGCTCTCCGCCTCTTCTTTTATTCCCGTATCACCTTTCCACCGGGGGGGGGGGGGGGGGCGGAGAAGTCAGGCCGTGCTTTGATGCAGGGTTTCCTGGGGCGATGCAATGTGGGCTCGCAGATAGGAAACGGTCACACTCTTCGTTGAATTCGAAGTGTGTGAGCTGGGCGAAGGTGTCTGCAGTCGCCGAAGAAGGTCCCACACCGGTTAGGCTAACTTCAGGGAGTTTTATGCATATTGAGCGGCGATTCGTTTATGGGACTGCATTGCGTGGGGAAGGCATGGAGCCAGCAGGCGACGACGGCACTGATGAGGACCCGGTAGCTAAGTCGGAGTCACCGCAGGCGCCGTAGACATATCGCTTCATGTTTGAAACATGCTCTGGGAAAATGTGGTGCACACCGCATGGTCGATGCTCTGGCAGGTCTTCGAGGCGGTATGTCACGGGGCCGAGTCGGGCAACGACACGGTAAGGGCCGCGGTATCGGGGCAAGAGCTTTGCGGCACGGCCAGTCGCACGGATGGTGCGGCGAACGAGGACCAAGCCACCGGGCCGGAAGGGGGGATGTGGTGGTGCTGCCGCGCTGGCCGCTTGCACACGCCCGTGAGCCGTGAGGAGGTTGCGCTGGGCGTCGAGGCGGGCGGAATGAAGTCGTTGAGCAGATTCAGTTGGTGACGCAGTAGAATGGGGAAGGCCCAACTGCGCGTCGAGAGGGATGGAGGGCGTTCTGCCATAGACGACTGAGAACGGCGTCACATGCGTTGTTTCTTGCGCTGCAGTGTTGACTGCAAAAGCTGCAGCAGAAACAAAACGATCCCAGTTTGTGTGGGACGGAGCGACGTAGGATGCGAGTATATCCGTGAGGGTACGGTTAACACGCTCCACGAGGCCATTGCACTGCGGATGATTGACGGATGTAGTGGAATGCGCAATGCCGAAGGAGCGGAGGGCTCGCTCGAATTCATGGGACATAAAGCAGCTCCCACGGTCCGTGATGAGGCGCCGGGGAACACCGTGCCGAAGAACGAGATGCTGTTCCACAAACGCGACGGCATGAGCGGACGACGTGTCTGGAACGGGCAGTGCTTCGACCCACTTGGAGAAGTAGTCGATCGCAACCAGAACATACCGGTTGCCGGCACGCGTCTTCGGAAACGGGCCCAAATGATCCAGTCCAACCAGCTCGAAAGGTGAACTTGGTGGCGAAAAAGCCTGCGGGGGTGGCTTGGTTACACCTGTGGACGGTTTTCTTTACTGGCATGTCTGGCAGGACGCCACGTGTTCCTTGACATCTCTGGACATATTAGGCCACCAAAACCGCTCCGACACTCGTGCGTAGGTCTTGCCGCGACCAAGGTGACCAGCCGTGGGAGCGTCGTGTAAGCCGCGCAAGATTTGCGACCGCAGTGTTGCCGGCACAACTGGCAACCAGACGGGTGGTCGACCACGGAGCCGCTTCACATGACACAAGAGGTCGTCCTTCATTCGATAGACCCGGCGTAGTTGGCGGAGGCCTGCGCCGGCGGCGGTGCCAAGGGAGTGGATTATGGCAGCAATGGCGGGATCTTGCGTTTGTGCAGTCCTCAGGTCCGTCAAAGCCGTCACGGAACAAGGGTGGCGAGAAAGGAAACCGGCATCTTGATGGGCAGAGCCGCGCCGATGCACTATTGTGAAATTGTACTCTTGAAGTTGCAGGGACCAGCGTGCAATCTTGGCATTCAAATGTTTGGCGGACTGCAGCCAAGTGAGAGCGCTATTGTCCGTGACTATGGTGAAGTGACGGCCGTACAGGTAGGGACGGAACTTCTCGACGGCCCAGACAACGGCGAGGCACTCGAGTTCTGAAGAGTGGCGGCGGCGCTCAACGTCGGAAAGCTGGCGGCTGGCATAAGCTAGGACTTTGTGGTCACCAGACTCGTCTTCTTGCAGGAGGACAGCGCCGAGCCCATCTTGGCTGGCATCCGTGTGGAGGACGATGGGGGCCGATTCGTCGTAATGGGCCAATGTAGGAGGCTCGAGGAGGGCGTGCTTGACGTCAAGAAACGCGAGCTGTTGGGCCTGCGTCCAACTCCACGGTGCATTCTTCTTCAGCAGGGCGGTCAATGGAGCGCTGCGTTTGGCAAAGTCCGGAATGAAACGACGGAAATAAGAAGCAAATCCAAGGAAACTTTTGAGCTCCTTGGCGGTGGTGGGAGCTTCGTAAGCTGTAAGCACTTTTAGCTTTTCAGGGTCGGGACGGATGCCATGCCGGCTCACAACGTGACCCAAGTACGTCACCTCCGCGAAACCGAAGAAACATTTTTTTTTTGGTTTTATGCGAAGCCCAGCAGAGGTAAGGGCTTCGAGGACGAGTTTGAGGCGTCTCTGGTGTTCTTCAAATGTAGCCGCGTAGACAATTACGTCATCCAGGTAGACCAATGCCATAGTCCACTTCAAATGGCCTAAGACTCGGTCCATGAGACGCTGGAAGGTGGTTGGAGCGTTCGAGAGACCGAAGGGCATACGGTTGAACTGGTAAAGGCCGTCGGGAGTCACGAAAGCCGTCTTTTCCGCATCATCGGGGTGAACAGGCACCTGCCAGTATCCCGAGAGCAGATCGAGCGTGGAAAAATAACGGGCCCCCTTCAGGCGGTCAAGCGCATCGTCGAGGCGAGGCAGCGGGTACACGTCGCAATTAGTAATAGCATTTAGCTTCCGATAGTCAACGCAGAAGCGGAGTGTTCCATCCTTCTTGCGCACAAGGACGACAGGGGAGGACCAAGGGATACAAGAAGGGGCAATGATTCCCTGGTCAAGCATGTCGCACACGTGCTGCTGGATGACTCTCCGTTCGGCTGGCGCTACACGGCGAGGTTGGTGATGAACGGGCCCGCGGTTTTCGGTGTTGATCCGGTGTTGAGCCCAGGAAGTGCACCCGAGTTCACCGGCGCTGAGAGCAAGGCAACTGCGATGCTCGAACAGCAAGGTCTTCAGAGAGGCGAGCTCCGCGCAGGTCAGGCTGGGTCCAAAGTTAAATTCTTCCCATGATAGGATCGCCGGCGCTGGAGGGTGGCGAGGCGGGGCTTCAGGTTGCAGAGACGCCACTGGTGACCCGGGGTCCAAAACTGAGGCTGTACCCAATTGCGTGCCGGGAGTCAGCGCGAGAGGTACGCTGCTGATGTTGAGTATAAATACGTGGGCCTCTCCTTTGAGCACAGGCAGAAGGCTGCGAGGGGAGGTCATCTGACGGGCTGGAGCTGAACACCGGATGGGTTCGAACAGCACGTCTGCTGTGACCGGACTGTCAAGCTTGGCATACACCCACGTTGCCGCACGCGGTGGCAGGGTCACGGCGGACGCCACAGTCACGGTAGTGACGTCGAACGGCTTGACTCGACACGGCCTCTTCGTCGCGAGGTCACGCAGAGATGCTGAGGCACGCTTGGTCGCCGACACCAGGGACTGCCACAGGGCGACACCGAGGCTGGAAACCCGGCTAAGCCAGCCCGGCCCACAGAGAGTTCGGCTCGCCCGTGGTTTGGTTCTAGTAAAATTAAGGACGACTCCGGCTTGCTGGCACCACCCGCACCCGAGGACCACTGGCCAAATAGGGCTGTCTGCGACAACAAACTCGGTGGAGATGGTATTTCCGAGTGCTGTCAGGTTGACGACGACACGTCCGACTTGCTCCACAGGGGTGCCGTTAAAAGCTAAGAGCCGGGTTTTGGCGGCTGGCAGAAGCAGGTGGGGCGCGTTAGCAACAAACGATTTGTGCAGTACATTGACAGCCGCTCCAGTGTCAACCAAGGCCTTTACGTGCCGGTCAAGCAGGGCGACGTCGACGAGCACGTAAGGAGCATCAGTGGTAATCGGAGCCGACGAAAGGAGGGGACGCGGAGAACGAAGGAGTGTGGGGACGGACTTTTGCCCCCGGAGTTCCGCCAAATCGTTTCCCGACGTTGGAGGGCCGGCACAGTCCCTCGCGTAGTGTCCCCGCAGGCCGCAGCGGAAGCAGGTCATGCGGACGTCGTTACGCAGGCGTCGGATAGAGGCCGCAGTTGGGGCTGCGGACCGAGGAGCCTGCACCCGGACGCTGCGCTCGGCAGACGGTGGCGACCCCCGCGTGGCCAGCAAAGTCAATTCCGCCTCGATGGCGAGCGCCATGGCGGCGCGGACGGAATCAGGACGGCCAGAGCGGACCAAGCGCTGCACCTCGGGGAGTCGGATGGCGTCGACAAACGCCTCGGTGCCGACCAGGGCCACGGCGTTCTGAGGCGCTCCCGGCAGCGACTGCAGAGCCAGGCGCTCAATGGCGGCGGCGAGGTCCTGGTACGTCTCCCCGGGCTCTTGACGGCGGGCTCGCAGGCGGTGGTACTGCACACGGGGTTGACCTGAGGCACCATAGTGGTCGGCGAGGAGGCCCGCCAGAACAGTGTAAGAGCCCAGCTGGTCGGGCGGCACGTTCTGCAGCAGCTCGGTGGCGCGGCCCCTCAGTTTTGCAACGAGCATCCATGCCTTCATTTGCTCGTCCCAGCCTCTCGCCGCCGCAATACCGTCCAGCTGGATGCGGTAAGCATCCCACGAGATGGTGCCGTCAAATGTGGGCAATTCCACAACGTCCAACGAACACTGCGGCGAGGACGCACCCGCACCGAGCACGCCATTGGCGGCCACGACCGCAGGCCCAGCGACGGCAGAGCCGTAAACAGCGGCGGCGGGGACGCCCAAAGGCACCTGACCTGTGCTCGGCTCGGCTGGCACCAGGCGACGGAGTTCGCGCCGGAGAGCTTCCATCTCCCCAGCCTGGGCAGTCAGACGGGCCTCCCATGCGTCCATCCGTTGGGTGACTGTATCCAGGAGGCGCTCAACACCGGCGTCCGGCTGCTGCGAAGAGCCGAGCCTCTCCGAGCGCCTAGGTCTAGCGGCGCCGGCCGCCGCGTCGTCGGCGCTATCGGCTGGTGGTGGACTCCTGTCGTCTGGCACGTCGGGTGCTTGATTCTGGGAGTGGGTGAGCGGCATGATCCCACCGCTGCCACCAAAATGTTACGGTGTGGGATGCCACGGGGTGGCCACGGGCCCGCCCAGAGAAATATAGCAGCAGTACGGAGGAGAGCCGGCGAAGCACGACCGGCGGCGGCCAAGCTTTCTCGTTCTATCTCCCTCGTGCTAGAGCCGCGCGCTCGCCGCTCGCGCTCGCTCTCCGCCTCTTCTTTTATTCCCGTATCAATATCAACAACTTGGATGCTTGCTTGCTTGCTGGACGGGTCGAACCGAACATTGCTCTGCACGCCCCATGAGGTCAAGCCGCGCCTGTGCTGAGGAGAGCTACACATGCCCGAGGCTCTATAAAACTTCCACAAGGGCTCCAAAAGCATGTCAGGCACGTACCATGCGGGAAAGCATCTCGCAGAGCCAACACGACCTCCGAGTCTCCGACATATCAGTGGGCTCTTTTAATAGCCTGTCCGCACGTGAATAATCATGCCGCCAATGAGTACGAAACGATTAGCACAGAGGCATGTAGTGTGTCCCCTCGCGTCATGTCCTTGCGTGCCCTTGCTTGTGTCCTTTTGTCCTATCGCGGGGTCACTCTTCGAGGACTGATTGCTGTGGAAACTTCACACAAAGCTGCACACACAAAGAGAGCTGAACTCTTATAAAGCAATGAAATTAGAATCGGAAGTAGCAGCCTTTACATCCCTTTTCGTCTTTTAGCAGAGCTTGGCGATGGTGGCACGCGTCTCATACGCGAGAAAATCCAAGGAACGGTGTCGTGGTTCAGGCATGCCTGCTTGATAGAAAGCCCTACAGATCGCATTGAGGACAAGCTCTGCAGTGCAACTGCCGCTCTGACGAAACTGCTTCGAACAGAGTGCGCTTGCTTTGGCCGGCTTGAAATTCTCCCTCTTCAGAGTTGCGACCCACTGCGCTGCGAGCTTTTGATTTGTGGGAAACAGTAAAAGACTACACAGTCGCGGCAGTTGTTGTTTGTGCACCCGAAGGCAGAGCAGTACCTCGTGTTTAACTTTGTGCTTGAACTGAGATGACACATTTTATACGTCCGCAACGCACGCAGCACGAGGAACAACGCACACAGCGCAAGAAATAAGCTCGCTCGGATGGTTCGAAGTATCCCCGGCGCCTCAACGTGTCTTCACGTTGGTCGATATGGACGAGGTTTCCTTCTCTGCTGTTCTCTTCCACTGCGCTCTCGCGGGACGCGGGAGATTCGTAAACCACCTCTGTATCCCTGTAATGTGTTTCGGCAAGGGGAGGTTGGGTAGGGATAAGATATGCGCGCGGTGGTTATTGAAGCGAATTTGCAGAGGGTTGATGGTCTCCCCAATATACTGCATACTTTACACACTGCATTCTAGGAGGTATATAACGTTGCAGGAATTGCAATCACAGTTGCCATTAATTTTATATTTGAAGCTTGAAGCTGTGCTTACTGCACAGCTTGATGTTTGTGTTTGCAGACAAGGCATATGCTTTTTTCACAGGGCCAGCACCCCAAAAACGGCAGGTTTTTGTTTTTGAGTGTATTAGAAAGTTTTGATGATTTTCGGTCGTCTGTAGACTGCGTGAGGGGAGCAGTGAGAACTTTGGCGAGGCGCTCGCTTTGTTCGAGAATGTTGAAATGTTTCCTGTCGATTTTGTTTACGTTAGGCGGGTTACTGGTGAAGGTAAGTACGAGATTTGCCCAGTGATCTGTTTGCTCGTTGTATCGACGTCCCTCCTGTATTTGGTCTCGGTTGAGTTTAGATGACATTTCAATGACATCGTCGACAAGGGGGGGTGTGGGGCTATCGCTGGTTAATGAGGACTTATCGCATGCGTTTAGAATTCTTAACGAAGTCTTCTTCTTGAGAATATATTCTTCTAAATCGATGTGCCTGAGAGTATGGGATGCTTGTTTTAGATTGACGAGGATGGCAGGTTTTGAAGTGTAGGTAGTTTTGACGGTCCGTAAGTTTTCTTATACATTGGTGGTAAGTGAGCCTTCGTTTACCGAAATCTCAACATCTAGGAAGTTAATTCTAATGTTGGAGTACGTGTAAATGAAAGATATGTTGGGGTGGGCGATAGTTGGCATGCAACAGCTGCTGCTGTTGCATGCTAACTAACGCTTGTACTTGCTCTTGTGTACTGTTGTCATTGCGTCAACCGAGCTGCAAGACTATTTTCCCCTTTGCCCAGTGGCAATGTCAAACGAACTTGTTAAACTTTTTGAGGAACGTAAACGAGAACTTACACAAGAGTTCCGCGAACTACGGGAAAGTCTTGAAAGAGACATAAGAAAGGACATCCGCGAGATAAAGAACAGTCTAGACTTCATAAACGAGAATTATGAAGAAATGAAAACGTCCGTGAACCGCATTGAATTGAAAAATGGAGAGCTAAGAACATCTGTAGTAAAACTAGGAAAGTAACGAGACGCTTTGCATGCTCAAGTTCAAGAGCATGAAGTGAAACTTCTACAAAATGAACAGCACATGTGGTGTCACAACGTTGAAGTGAAAGGTGTTCCGAAGACGCAAGACGAGAATGTCATGGATATCACAAAAAAGATAGCGAAGGCTATTAAGATGCCCCTTGATAGTGGAGACATCGAGGTCTGTCACCGCGTTCGAACTACGGGGAATACAGAAGCGCCAAATATAGTGGTGCAGTTTGTTCGCAGATCAGTTCGTGACTGCTTTCTTGAGAAAGCTTGAAAGCTGAGGATAACGTCAGAGGACATTGAACTTGAACCCAAAACTCCCACCTTCATTAATGAGCACTTGACTCCTTCCATGAAAAAACTGTTCGGTGTGGCAAATGCAAAAAAGAAGGAGTGGAAATGGAAATATGCATGGACTCGGAATGGTAAAATATTTGTGCGCAGAACGGATACCTCAGCAGTCATGGCGATCACCAAGTTTGATGATTTGCGTCGAATTGTTGATTTATACCGGCGGACACCTAAAATTTGTTTCTCGACATGGGTTATCGGCCACACGAAATTAAGGATATAGTGAAACCAAAAAAAATCTGTTTAGTCAGCTTTTCATTTAAACGTCAGATCCTTAACAAACAAAGAAGATGAATTAACTGTTTTACTCGATACTTTCGGGGTGTCACTAACAGCGACCATGTTAACTGAAACCTGGTACACACCAGCATCAATTGTTTTTCACCGTCCTGGCTATCAGTGCTTCTATCAAAACCGCGAAGATAAAAGGGGAGGCGGCGTCGCGCTTTTGCTTAGAGAAAGATTATCGTGTGAAATAGTCGTAGAATACACGACGACAACTGCTGATTACGAAGTGCGCACTCTACGAAGTTCTAACAAACTTTTCTGTGTTATTTACAGGCCACCATCTGGTGCCATTAATCATTTTGAATTTCTTGAAACGACTTTTAGCTACGCAACTGATCAGTCTATATATATGGTTCTAGGTGGCGATATTAACATAAATATGCTTTCATTGAGTCCATCCCAAAAAGAACTCCAGTATTTAATTGCCGCTAATGGTTTTTTAGCGTATTAAAAAGCCGACCCGAGTGACTTTAGAAAGTGAATCTTTATTAGATGTATTCATTACAAATGTTGACAGTAATTTAGTAACTGCAGACGTAGTATATACCGACATTACCGATCATCTTGGAATCGTCATGATTGCTGATAAAGCTGTACATGTTAATTACAAAAGGCAAATAATTTATACACAATCTATAACGAAAAAAAATCTTGAATCCTTTCTTGCTGCGATTAGCCAACAGACCTGGAACCACCTTTCTGAGGAAGATAGTAGTGATACCGCTTACCTTAACTTCATCACCACATTCAAGGCTATATATGATGCACATTTTCCACTAAGAAAGACAGCCACATCATCAAAAGCACGGAAACTCTGGATAACGTCCGACTTACTCCAAATGATCAAGCATAAGAACCGATTGTACGCACAGTTTGTACAATCAAAAGATGAAGAGTTGCTTCGGCAATTCAAAAATTACAGAAATAATCTAACATCAAACCTAAGAATGGCTCGAGACTCCCATTTCACAAATGTATTTTGGAGCCCTGAAGAACAGCGATAGGTTGTAATCTGGCGAAAACTGAATTGCTTATTGCAACAAAATTATTCTTTTCCAGGATTATTCTTTTTGTGGATTTTCGGTAACACGTAGACTCGGCCTGGTGACGGGTGTGGTGCGGTGAGGGCTTTAGATAACCGTAGGGATATGTCTTCATTCTTTGCATAATAATAATAATTGGTTTTTTGGGGAAAGGAAATGGCGCAGTATCTGTCTCATATATCGTTGGACACCTGAACCGCGCCGTAAGGGAAGGGATAAACGAGGGAGTGAAAGAAGAAAGGAAGAATGAGGTCCCGTAGTGGAGGGCTCCGGAATAATTTCGACCACCTGGCGATCTTTAACGTGCACTGACATCGCACAGCACACGGGCGCCTTAGCGTTTTTCCTCCATAAAAACGCAGCCGCCGCGGTCGGGTTCGAACCCGGGAACTCCGGATCAGTAGTCGAGCGCCCTAACCACTGAGCCACCGCGGCGGGGCATTCTTTGCAGGTTGATCCAGAGTCTCTGCTACAAAATAATGGTATTGCGGAGTTGGGTCTGCTTCGAGACGTTGAGAGAAACAAATGTTAGAGAGTTGTCTCAAGCCTTCTTACATTTTTTTGCGGTTCATGACAACTATACCACCTCCTTTATCCGCTGGCATTATGATTATATCTGTCCTCCTGCTGAGAGCCTCCAATGCGTCCTGTTTGTTTTTAGACAAGTTCTGCTTCCATCGAGTGTGGTTTTTGTAGGCATAAATTATGTCCTTCTGACGGCGTTAATGTACATGTCCAAATGATTGCCCCTTCCTTTATTAGGAGTCCAGTGGTGGTTAGTAACTAAGAATTCTCTGCTATCCGCGGTAAACTGTGTCCGATCAAAAAAGTATTCCCGGAGTCGCAACATTCGTGCAAAGTTATCCAAATCTTCTAACACCGAGAATTCGTTGTATTTACCAGTGGTAGGGCAAAATGTAAGGCCTCGAGAGAGGACCGATCTTCCCTCCGTCGTTAGGGCCATGGTTGATAGATTAATGATGTTATGCTCGAAACCAAAGTCAGTGCTTGTAACCGCAGGATTATTATTAGTAGCTGCTTCCCTTCCAGATCGTTCTATGCTTGCTTTCTGTACTGTTTATATTTGTGCCGTTCTATTCGATTTGTTGTTGGAGCTGACTGTAATAGTGGGGTTATTATTAGTAGCTGCCTCTGCTGTTTGTTCTTTTTCGCTTGTTATTGAATTTGACCACGCGAGGTGTGAAACCCCGTCTGGAATGAATTTTTTGCTTTCGGTCTCGTGTACCTCAGTCGCTCTCTTTTACTCCAAGAGCATAAGCTCGGTGACCTCCGGCGCGGCAAGGAGAATTTGACGAGCACGACTCTCTTCCATTCTCAGAGCCACCAGCGCCTTCTCAAAGTGGGCAATGTTAACCACAAGCAAATTTAGAGAGGCAGATTGTAGTATAGGATTCCAATTATCCTTCTCTTCACACAGGTCACCTAATGACTGTGTTACCGACACTTGTAAACCTTTTAGTACGATTTTTTATTGAAGATAGGCCTTTAAGCTATGAATATGTATTCCATGCCTAATTCGTTTATCCAAAATTTTCTTAATTTTAAAAACTTGGAGTTATTTGAAGAAGGCAGTCGTTAGGATGAGGGAGAGAGAGTCGGCGTACTCACGCGGCCTGAATGTCATTGTTGACGAACCTGTTGTGCCGAACCGCAGCGCTTGCGGAGTTAGCAGCGTGAAAGAGGGGTGCTGGGAAGTTCTTTTTTCCGGCTGGATATCGTATCAGCATGGCCCTCAATCGTAGAAGGCAGCTGACACTGCGCTGCACTAGAAGGGCCTGATGCTCCACCGGGGCCTGCTGGAGTGTTGGCGCCGCTCGCTCCGGATATCAGTGTTGTGCTGGGAGTGGTGGGGGTATACACATGGTTGGCCTTATATGGAGGTTGCTGCCGGTTGGTTCTAGCGGATAAGCCTGTTGCTGAAGTGAGTCTCTAGGTGATGCTGTCTCGTGCTGTGTACCTGGGGTCTTCGAGGTTGTGGGAACAACTTTACTGTCCAATTTGCGAAGAGGTGGTGGCCGCGTTGGTGTCGGCAGTAAAACTTTGCGTTGGGTCGTGGCTGATCGTGCACCGGCCATCTCGAAGAACCCTGGGTTTTCTTGCGGTTTTGTTGGGACGGCATCCTCGTAGGGCCAGTGTTTTATCCTCCTCTACCTGTCGTTGCGTCTCCGCGGTGGTCGGGAACTGTGAATCTCCGGCTTGTATGTCTTTTTCCTGGTGGCTCTTGAGACCCTCTGAGTAGGTGCGAGCTAATCGGGTATGACACTGCAGGGGGAACCGGCTGTAATCCTCTCTTGTCGGCAGGTGGTCTTGCCATTCTGTCCGGAGATGTCGCTGGTAGTCAAGGAGGAAGTTATAAATCTGCCATGACAAGATGGAAACTCCACCAAAACTTGGAAGAACTCCATCCACTGTGAGGACACTGGACGGTGGATAGATCTACAGCGAATGGTTGAGGAAAAATACATTGGTTTCTTGTCGAAAAAGTTCAACAATTTGGCAGTTTAACCTCTCAGCCTGGCAATTGAATTTATCAACTGATCGCCAGTTACTAGAACATCGCCGGCGGTTTGTGGCGCGGGGTAGTACCAGCGTTGCATAAGTTACTTGAATTTTGGGTCACTCTGTGCGGATGATGTTGAAAGCTTCTGCATAACTTTTGAACGTGGTCCAGATGTCGTCGCTGCTGAGGTCATTTGTTCTCAAATGCCGAATCACACCGATCACACTTGGAGGCACAAAGTCCAGCAGATTCTTGAAGTCGTTGATCCTGGCTCCAAGTTGGGTAATGAAGGCCGGGGAGCAAAGACTCGCAGCGTCAAAGTATTGAAGATGCGTTTAGTCTGTGAATCTCCAATTACTGCCCATTTTGGCGAATGAAGAGGAAATTTCCAAAAACTGTTTTAGAAGCGATGCTAGCAGCCATTGAAGAAATGAAGTATAGAAAGATAAACGTATTTTGTTGCTAAAGCTAAAATGCAATTCTTAGAAAACAGCGCAAAAAGGACACGGACGACACAGAAGTGGACAGGACAGGCGCTGTCCTGTCCACTTCTGTGTCGTACGTGTCCTTTTTGCGCTGTTTTCCAAGAACTGTTACCAACTAGCCCAAACCAAGCTACTGTTACTAAAATGCAAAGTTGAGAAACGCTTCATTTAGCCATTGGTTCATTTTAGCCATATAACCCCCAGTCAAAACGAACTACAGGATTCTAAGACAGAAAATTTCTGTATTTTGGGCATGTCTTGTGTAGTCTGTCTTGTCTTCTGTAGTCTGTCTTGTCTTTTGTAGTCCTGTTTTCTGTAGTCTGTCTTGTCTTTTATAGTCTGTCTTCTGTAGTCCGTCTTGTCTTCTGTAGTTTGCCTAGTCTTCTGTAGTGTGTCTTGTGTAGTGCTCGTACACTGTGTAACAGTCGTTACTGTGTCACCTGTCAATTAACACAGGATTTGTGTTCTGGAGTAGGCAATGCACAAAAATGCACAGCTTGTTAATGGTCGCCTGTCAATTAACACAAGCTTTGTGCATTCCAGAGTAATTCGTGCAGAAAACCACTAGAATTGAAATGAAAATGATCAATATTTATTTACTGTTTCGTGCTTTTTTTCAAGCTTGCTGATGCATGCTGTCCAGCGTTGCCCTGGCCGCAGGTTCCTAGATACATCGCCCATGAGCCAAGAAAAATGGTTTTTGTCTTGGCTGAAAAAAGAAAAAATAGAGATCAGCGCTGCTACCTGCGCAAAAAAAAAATGTGAAAGCGTTGACGCCTCCTCGACACTGGTCGCCTTTCAAATTTGGCGCCATGGTTGTTTTCTCGTTGACTTGATTGGTTATCAATTAACTCCTATTTTACCCTCATTTCATCCCAGCAACGATTTCGAGTTTTCAAATTTTCCTCCATGGATTGTTCCTGCCCACTCACTGAATACCCGCCCAGTCTAATCACCCGTTCATTGCCTTTTGCTTCTCAATAATTACCTAATTGCCTCTAATTTATCATTCTTTTTTCTATCTCCCGGTTAAGTATAGGACACTTATCACTGGTCACGTGATTGCTCATTACGAGTTTTAAAACTTGGCGCCAAGCTTTGGCTTTGTCCATACTTCCAATTTTTCAAACTTGGCACTACGCTGTAGCTTCACCCTACTTTCAGCGTTTTCAAAATTCGCGCACTTTTTCTCTGGCCCAGCCACTTTTTGGCCATTTTTGGCTGTAAATAATTATCCGATTATAAAATTTTCTTTTCGAGCAGCATCCTCACATCATCCTCTGCCAATTACACAATCAATCGTATGACGCTATCTCTTCTGAGTTGCCCACAACTGCTGCGGACACGATCCCCGGCAACATAGCCTAGTAAACTTCTCACTTTATTCAAAATGTTGTAATACTGAACAAGGCTTATGACTGGCCAAGTTGGTACTGACTCACCTTAAAACCAGCCAGAACAGACAAGGAGACATGAGCTCAAGAGGTGGGACTAACAAAAATTTAATTGAAGATTTTGATTATTTGATTTGTGAGGGTTTAACGCCCCAAAGCGACTCAGGCTATGAGGGAGGCCGTAGTGGAGGGCTCCAGAAATTTCGACCACCTGGGGTTCTTTAGCGTGCACTGACAACGCACAGTACACGGGCCTCTAAAATTTCGCCTCCATTGAAATTTGACTGGCGCGGCCAGGATCGAACCTGCGTCTTTTGGGACAGCAGCAGAGCGCCATAACCACTGAGCCACCGCGGCGGCATCATTGAAGGAAAGTCGCAAAAGAAGACCCGCGAAGAGATACAAGCGCACAATAACCGAAAGCAGTGAAAGGGCGAAGTGCAATCAAAGGTCACTGGCATACTAATGAATCATCTAAAAAAGCAAATTCCTTACGGTGAAGGTTTACCGATGGCTTAGCCACACGTTTCCTTAGCCTTACCGATGTAGTAAGCCTCAACTATCTACCGACAGATTTATCCCTTCCATAAACCACTGATGTGTCGTGGAAATTAGGCGTGCAAAGAGACAGGTCATCCTCAGATTTGCATTCACAAGATTGAGCATGCAGTGCCAGATTAGAATTTGCCTTCCCCCTATAGAGCGAAAGTGCTCAGTCAGGTGCATATTCAGATATCTGCCTGTCTGCCCATATTAGTTGCAGCCATAAGGCAGTGGAACGCAATAAACTCCATTACTTGTGCAAGTTGTGAACCTTTTTTGTGACACTGTCCATTGTGGACAAGTACCCAGTTTTATCAAGCCCTTTTAATGGCGGCGCAGAGGCCTCCTGTCTTGCACTTCGCTGTTAAGACAACAGCAGCATTACGCTTTCCCGCGACATTCTTGAGACTGAAATACTGTGGAGGTAAGGTGTATCAGCATCATCGGAGTATGTGCTCCTTACCCTCGAGCGAGTGAAAACATACTATGACAGGTTGTTGAGATGGGCAAGTGGGAACCCAGCTGCTTGGAAACCTGCGACAAGAATTCGTCCTCAGTAGTGATGGCATGACTTATGTAAAGCTGATGTCATGCACACAATTGCACACCCATCAAGTGTTTCTATCTTTACTGACCTTAACCAGCGACAAATACACCTCTTCACCATCCTTCCCCAGCAACGAGTGGTCCGACTCGTAGCTAAAAAGAGCCTTCCCCGATCTTTAGCTGTAGCCCCGACAAACATATTCGTCCACAAAGCGCAGGTCTGCATCAAGAAACTGCTAACGGTTCTGCTTAGACAATTCTGATGTAAAAGACAGGCCTTGACCGCATGCCTTAAAGACTCCTAAAACATCTTGTGCCAACTTACCTGAGCCTTCTATGTCCAGAAAAATTAGATAGTCATGAACATAACGAAATGCTACTATGCCAAGGTCTTCCAAACAGGGCTCTAATGCCTTATCGACTTTAGACAAAAAAATGTTGCTGAGCAAAGATACGACCTGCGTGTAAATACCACCCTGCCAACTGACAAATGCGGATTTGAAGTAAAAGAACAATAGCCCCATGAAGCCAGCAACCGAAATCACGCAATCATCTGTAAAACCATGTTCATTGTTCACCCTGATGCAGTTTGCACATGCCTCAGAGGTCTATCATGTGACAATGAATAGTGCAGGCCCTCCATGTCGATGCTCACTGCACAGCACCTGCCCAAAGGTTGCTGTCCACAAGAAACTAGAACTCCACAGAACTCCACTTTTGTGAGTTGGTAAGGCGGTATTTACATCAGAAATCAGGCATATGCAGAGGGTCCCAGGTTGCACTGTTCCTTTGTGACATTCGTCTGTCCAGAGTCGATACCGCATCAAAACCCTGTTTGGAAGACCTCGGCATAGTAGCATTTCGTTATGTTGATAGCTACCTAATTTTTTTGCACAAGGAGGGCTCAGATAAGTTGGCACAAGACGTTTTAGAAATCTTTAGTCATGTGGTCAAAGCCTATCTTTTATGTCTGAATTTCACTAAGCATAACCGTTTGTAGCTTCTTGACTTAGACCTGCGCTTTGCGGACGACCACATATGTTGGCGCCACAGTCCAAGATCAGGAAGCCTCTTAGCTACGAGTTGAACCACTCGAGGCTGGTGAAGGACAGGTTGGCAATAGCATGCATCACGACCGCTATATGGAAGTCATGCCATCACAGTGTTTAGAATGCATTCTCGGAGCAGGTTTCCAAGCCAATGTCACCTGGGTTCCCACTTGCCCATCTCACGCACCTGTCAGAGTGCGTTTTTACTCTTTCGAGGGAACGGAACACCATTCACATGATGCTGACGTAGTTGAGCAGCACAAAAAGACGGGCTCTATACCTTATCTCCACGCCATTTCGCACCGTCCCAAGAAAGTTGCACCAAAGTATGATGTTGCTGTTGTCTTGACCGCTAAAAGTAAGGTAGGAGCTTTTTGCTTCTTCGTTCAAACTAGGCTTGATACAACTACGGGTAATCGTCCGCTATGCACAGTGGCAGATAAAAAATGTTCAACACTTGCAAAAGTAAACGGGTTTTTTGCATTCCACTGCCTCGTAGCTGAAACTACTATGGGCAGACAAGCAGATATCTGAATGTGCGCCTGGCTGAGAGGACTTTCACTGTATAGAGAGGAAGGCGAATTTTCACCTGACACTGCACGTTCAATCTCGTGAATGCAATCGGAGGACGACCTTTCTCTTTGCACGCCTGATTTCTGCGGCACATCAGTGGTTTAGGGAAGTGATGAATCTGTCCTAAAATATGTGAGGCTTACTACATCAGTAAGGCTAAAAACAAGTGCCTGGCTGAACCGTCGGTGAACCTTCACTGTAAGAAATTAGTTTTTTAGATGGTTTACTAGTACGTCAGTGCCTTTCGATTGTTTTTTGCCCTCTCACTGCTTTGGGAATTTGCGTGCTTGAATCTCTTTGCAGGTCTTCTTTTGCCACTTTCCTTCAATAAAATTTCAGTTGTTAGACCAGCCTCATCTTGTGCTCATCTCTTCTCCTGTTTTGTGTCTTCCGGCTGGTTTTCAGATGTAATACTGAATGCCGGAAGACAGCCATTTTAGAGTCAAGTGCACTTATAATGGCCACAGCTATAATGAATGTTCATTTATTACAAAAAATAGTGCTTACTTCATTAATTCATGCATGAAGTATATGACACTGCATCAAAATAAAAAAAGGACTAAGCCTCTAACCCTCATGGCCAAACTGCAGTTACAGCAAACAAAAGGACACCATAAACCTGCCCCACATGCAAAAGCTTGCACTTCAGGCCAATGCAGAAATAAGATCAGATTACTTCCCAAACTGCATGACACTGCCATGCAAAGCAAAGATTGTGACAGGCAATAAAGGAGCAACAAAAAAGCGAACTGTAGGTAACAGCCAATCTCATGCAGACAAGCTACAAGGTCAGGCCAACATAGACGTGAAAGAAATTTAAAAAAAAAGCCACAACAAGCACATAATAATTTTTAAGGTTTTCACAGCCCTTTAAATGGCAAATACTTTCCTGAAAAAACATAACAGAAGCGGCAATTTTTTTTCGGCAATCAATTTTTTTCATGTACTTCATTATTCTTGAAACATGGGCGGGCATAGAGTAGTCAGATTAGTGCATGCGTTCCTAAGCAATGCCATGCCAAAAACTGTACTTACAGAAAAAGCTTGCCTTACTGAGTGAATACCACTGGCCATCCACTAATTTCCCAGCCTGCTCCAGGTCCCTGGCAAAAATCACACGCAACTTGGTGGCTTGCACAACTTCCATGCAACTCTTGGTCTTTAGCTGGAAAAAAATTGAGGGATAAGCGAGATATCAAAATTTACATGCAATGCTTTGTTTCAATGACCGACTAAGAAAAAAACAGCGGTTTCTGTGAGCGCAACTATTTTTTCTCACTAGCTTTCTACAGTAAACCACGTTGATCGGGACCTAATTCACACTGACTTGCTGCACGGCCCCAGCACTACTGTGTATAGCTCTATGGTTTCAAATGCTTGTTAGCTCTGAGCCCTTGGGCTCGCACTCGTTAATGCAGAAAACCACGGAAAGGGCAACCAGAGCTTCGAGTTTTAAGCCATAGGTATTCAGAAGCTCAGTGGTCTGTGGGAGAACTTTTGGCTGGGTGACACAGTAGCAAATGCTGCTCCAGCTACTTTCACTCCATTGCAAAAAACTCGCACAGCAGAGACCTGTCCTCCATTTTGCATTGCAGAAACAATCACTGAAATTCAAAGCATGCATACTAAATGCACACCTACCTTCCAACAGAGCTTCATAATAATGGGTATATATATTGGAATGAAATACCAGTCAGTACATGTAGTTTTCAGTTTATCCAAAAATTATAGGCAACCGACAAACAATAAACGTTAAAAGAGAAATAAAATAACCAGAATTATATAAAAAATCTGTCAGAAGAATTATGTGACATCCACTACACTCCAGCAGTTCTTTGGTTTTGTGCACCGTCAAACCACACTTTCTTACAGGCACATTTGCACAGAAATTGCGTTGAACCTGATTTTTAAGAATCCTTTTTTGGTGCAACAGTAGGGAGAAACCAGGTTTTACTCAAAAACGAAGGGCCCTACACATTGCATCACAAGCCCAGATGGTGCACTTGAGTCGCCTCTTATGCTTATGCAAGAAACAGGAACAGAGATATCTTGACTAAATCAAAAAAAGAGGAAGTGCAATGCATGTGTAATGCAGAGAAGATAGAAGCAATTCCACACTAAAACACTGGGAGGATTCAAAGAGTAGGTGAATGCATGAATGGGTGGCAATCAGATGGCTAAATGAGATTAGGAAATTTGAGGAAAAAGGGTGGTAGCATGTGGCACAGGACACAGTTACCTAAAATGAACTAGAGAACCATTGTTCTGCACTAATTTTAACAGCACATTCACACGACAGACAAAATCACTAACTCCAGGAACGGACTGTGCATCATGCAACTCAATGTCAATCACCATTGCAAATGGCACCAGCACCGCAGACTGCACATGAGGAAAAGTACATATTTTTGCTCTCAACCTTGAGCAGCAGTCAGCTGCACTTTTAAGAGCAAAGCTCTAAAGTACGGCAACATTGGCACTTTGTTTTACTGACATCAAGGTGCTTGTGAGCGTGCAAGTCCCATGTTTGTTTTGCACCAAATGTGTTAATTGCGAGGTATGTTTAACTAAAGAGGGGCATCTAACATGGGCATCAGCTCTTCATTACTTCTCTTCTATATCCCTCCCTTATATCACGGTTCAAGTGTCCACCAAAATGTGAGACAGTTACTGTTACATTTCCTTGAATTTTCCTTCAACTAATTTTAAATTTTTCAAGTATACAGCTTTAAGAAGGTAGAGGTACAAACTGTGCAGTATGTTATGGCAATAAACCAGCAATAAATCTGTGCTGACAGCAGCTTGCCCAGTGCATTGCAAGGATGCTATGCCATACAAGGATTGGTGTCATCGTGCAATGTTTCATTACTGACCGACAATTTGGTCTCTGTAGCAGAAATACTGGTAAACCATCATTGCAGAGCACAATGTTTTTAAAGGGATAAATGAACATAATGGTCCTTTTCGAGGACACATATGCATACCAGGCAACAGGTGTGCAATGTCAAAGCACGTTTATGTTAGCAGCTGCGTCAAGAGCTACATCAGTGACTATATTTTGTACAAGTCTACAGTTCCGGTAATTATAAGCTGAAGTACTGCTGTGAAGTGCATGTAGAGTTTCATGCATTTCTAAACCTAGCTGCAAGCCTATATTGAAAATATTTTTCTAAATAGGCAGCTAAGATATGCATCACTGAAAAAGAATAACTACCATGAACGGATCAGGAGGGATGACACAGCCGAAGGCAGGAAGCCCGCATGGCCCAATAGATGCTGGCCGCTGGCAACTGCAAATAAATACATCCAGAGGAACAGCTGTCAGTGGCTGTAGCCATGTCATGAATGACAAGAGAGGAAATCGTCTACTGCTTTAAAAACTAAACTTAGACGTTATATAAGTAAATAAAAAACCAATGAGCTATCCCATGACAAAACAAATGAACAGATTTTATGTAATGCACCCATATACATTCTTTGAGAAGAGTCACAATGACTGTTATAACCACACTGAAAAATGAGCTGGCTGAAATACCGCACACCAATTTGAATATAGGATGTGCAGGTTTTCATGAATTCCTATCATGGTGCCTTGCACCAATGTCTAGGTATTAAATTGAAAGTTGCAACCAGTCTGCCTTGGTTAAATGAGAAGAGAGAATGGAAAAAAGCATGCCTTCACTTACAAGAAGCTTGATATCTCACAGCACAGCTTAGCATCATAGAAAAATTGCTAGCGCATTTAACAAATCTGCATACAATTAAAAGCTGCACAAATTTGTCGACTAGCAATGCAAGTAAGGGCAAGAGAAACAAAAAAATACCAAAGAACACTCGTGAGTGTGGCGAAGGGAGGTCTGTGGGTAGGATCCCGTGCCTGGGAAGAGTTCCGAGCTGGGAGAATCGCCGGCACCACAGCTGATGGCATGCCACCAAGAATAAATAACAAAGCGAAAATAACTACCAAAAAAGCATCGACAATGGCGAACGACTTGAATGCGGGCCGCAAAAGCGAGGGATTATAGCGAAAAGGTAGAAATCCTAAATAATTGTGCAGTTGCATCTCCGACAGCTCGCAGTGCTCAGAAGGAGAGGAAGCATCAACGTTTACAGCTCAGGAGACGGAAGATAGATCTAACTTTGACATAACACTGCCTCAAATACTGTTCCACTGGGGAAGCACAGACAAGTTTACAAATGACAAGGCGATGAATATGAACTAGCCTTTCGCATGCGATCACTGTCTCAGAATTTAGTAAGACGCATATTAAGGCACAAGCACTAATCCGATGAGTACTAACCCTGAGCAAAATAGTGCGGTGTCTGATCGCAGCTGGCCTAGTGCGATCGCTCCGCCGCGCGGCACTTCTCGCTCATCGTCTTCAACGCAATGCAAATCCATGCTTTTCCACCGAGTGTCGAAGCGCTAGCAAGCGAAAGCGTAACTCTGTTGTGATATCTGGTGCCATTTTTATTTACCACGGCACGCGAGTACTACATGCGCATAAATACAATGAGAACAACACTTGTCATGCAGGATATAGGCCCTGCTTTTTTGGCGCCGCAATATAGCTGCGGCAACCGCAGGCGGACTGCCTCCACTCACATCCCTATATAGCCGCATAGAAATAGCGCGTGTGAATACAGATCATGAGCAGAGAAACGCAGAGCGGGACTCACCGGACATGCGATTCATCCAGGCTTAGTAAAATGGCGCAGGAGTCTTCGTTCCCTCTACAGATGACAAGACGTCGCAGCGCTGTCTTTCCTCATGGCTTATCCGTTGAAACTCGTCAATGTTGAGATGCCGAAATCCTGGTCGCTGGCTTCCAAAACACACTCCTGCTCACCTTCCTATTGAATGAGTTCTTCACACGTGTCCGCCGTACAAGTACTCAAGCAATGCCTCAAAGAGGCAAATAATCCAAAACACGACGCGTCGGTTGCGCTGCAGTGGCGCCGACGGCTGCGCTTCGTGTCGGTGAAAAAATGCAACCGACAAAAAAATTTGTTTTTTAAACCATTAATATTTATATTATCTTCACAACAAAGACACTGCATTTATTTTAAATTATTTTTAGATTATTTAAGAATACTAAAGCGCTTTCAGTTACTTTTTCTGGCATGTCGTTTGTAGAAGCTGCGATCCTGTGATCCCCTGAAGTGACCCGGATGCCCTAGCAGACGACGGAGCAGACGACGGTGTTGACAGAATGCAATTTCGTTTGATGCCAGATAAAATCACTAAGTTGCGACAAAAACAGCGAAGAAAAGCGCCGTATCTCAAGCTGGCGAATATTGTGGATAAGTTGAACGCGATTGGCACGATGGAGAGTAGCTGCGATGCATTAATTTGCGCGACACTGGCACGCTCACCGGAGATCATGAAACTTAACAGCTTAATCGGTGACCAGTACAAGCGGATTGTTTTGATATCAACTGCGTTACGAAACTAAGTCGGTACTTGCGTCTCACTTTAGCTAATATGCAACAGTGGCTAGCACTCGCCGCATCCTGATCGCGTGTAGTTTAACAAGCAAGAGCCCACTAGCGCATCGAAGCAACAGTGTTTTCGAGTTCGTATCGTCACGATAAATACGAGCTGTTTCGGCACGTACTGGAATTGAAGTTCTCAGCCTGTGCGTCACGGACGGTGACGATGGCGTCGCGGACGATCTTAACTAGGACTCGCCGCAACGCAGCCGATAACCCAAGCATATGGGCGTTAAAGGTTGTTCACCAGTACTCCAAACGTGGGCATAAAGTATCGCTCAGTCGCAGCGCCAGTCGCTCGCTTCTCGATTTTCCAGCATTCCGAGTGAAGGTCGCAAGCTGTTGAGCCAATCAGTGAGTCCGCCGGAGTGAGCGAGGCGAGCTTTCGGGAACGACGCCGCCCGCGGGCGCGCCGGGCAATGAACTACGCGCTACCCCCTGGCTGCCCTAGTCGTCGCTAAGCCTAGCCTGTTTCACATCGATGCAGCAGCTGAGTGCACTTCGAAACTGGCTAGCGCTGAGGTGCTGCTCTCGTCATCGTTTCACTGTGAACCTCGTCTCATAGTAAAACAAAGATATGCTCGGTTTCCGCGACACCTTCAGGAGCGGAGCCAGCTGAGGCCAGGAGAGCCGCGATTGAGCAGCAGCAATTAAAGGCGCCGTGGCGAGACATTTATTTGTATTCCTGTTATCGCTTCTACCAACGACTCGTTATTGGCTAACGATACTCCATCCGACGGCTTAGTATGGACTTGAACAAACATTACTATCGCATTTTTCTCACGCTGGCGGCCGGTATTCAGGCTGGCATGCCGCGCCCGTACGTTATCATGTCGCTCAACTGTATGGCCGTGGTGCACATCAAAACCCCCAGACATCCTCCTTTTCGCTCAGATTGTCATAGCACACAGTCACACTAGGACCAGAGTAGTTTAGAGGACCGAGCGCGGGTGCACAGGAGCTAGACTGTGTCAAAGCAGGCGAAACTCTTTAAAGCCCGCGGTTGACGTCAGTCCCAAGACATTATTCTCATTTCGACCAAGAATCAAATCGGTTCAAACTCGCCGGCCGCCGCATTTCACCTTCGGCTGCATACGCTGCTGTCTATATTTAGCGACATTTTCGTGTCAGCGTCATGAAATTTTCAGTGAAGGCAATGAACGACGTCGTAAAGTATTTTTTTTTGCTATTTTATGATAAGCACCACGTCATTGCCGCTAACAAAAATTCTCCGCCAACACTGCATCAGCGTTGGAGCGTTAGCTACGAGAGCTTCAAGTCTTTAGATCGGCGTGCTAAATCGGGGTGCTCAGCAAACGTGGAGAAGACAAAATACAAACATCTGAGGGCGTTTCGTTTCGGAAACATTCGTTCTAAGATACAAGCAGCGTCAACTACTTCAAAGATTTTGCACTACTATTGCGATTTACAGCCACCTTCGCTATATCCGGTATGTTTCCTCCTTATATATCAGTTAACGCATTTTATAAACGTGTGCATTACAACAAGACGAATTGTTTGACCGCATCCGGAACCCTCTGCGACAAACGAGTAGGCCATATGGCTGTCTGGAAGTCCCCGGAATGCACGGTTTGGGGGCGAAAAGGTCGTCGGTGCGAATCCCACACATATTTTGGGCTTCATCTAAATATTTATTTTATCCTCAGGAACATGACAAGTCAAATGGCACCACTTCGATTGTTATGCGTCAAACGGGCGGCCCCCAAATTTGATGCAAATGGGGGTCCCCGGTGTTCCACTTCTTTAGCCGCTATACTGGCATATGTAAAACGGATCGAAGGTATCTGTGACAACTGAGGCTCTACGCGCCAGCTGTTGCTATGTGATACAGTGTGGTAACTGTCTTGGCCAATTTGACCTTCCCTGCAGACAGACGTGTCCTTGACAAACGCAAGCAGTGAGAGCTGACGCTCTTAGAACTGAAACGCGGAAAATTGATATCGGGGTTGCTTTGAACATTTATACAGAGAACTGCGTGCATATACACACATGCTGCCTTTGTGTAGCCGGATGACTATGGCGAGTAATTTTCCCTGATTGACGATTAACGACATTCTGTTCCGTGACGCGCGTATAAGTGCCCTTGGCCTTTTTCTGCGCATGTGGTAGCAGCAGTACATTATGTTACATGCCTTGAACAAGTCACAGAAGCCAAGAGGACACTGACTTTCAGTAGCGTCATTCGACTTGCGCACACCGATTGGTGTGCAGGCGCTGTCGTGGCTGCAGCTAAATGCCGCCACCGCAAGCGCGTGCGGATACGCAGGCACCGCTGGCTTCGTCGCTTGTGCATTACAGCTTTTTGGGCTTTCAAAGCCGCATTATACTCTTGAGCATGCACTACTTTCTTCACATTGTCATGTGGGAACAGAAGGGAATTAGGTGAGTGCTCGAGCAGTGCCTTTCCTCTAAGCCAATTCTCGTTCGGTGAGAGAGCCAGGTCGCGGGAAGCGAGTTGAAAACTCGATTCGCCATTGTGAATGAGCACTTCATTTCGCTCGGTGCCCGTCGCCAACAGACCAGAGCACCTCGCATCCTCTTCGCGACTCGCCACAGTGAACGCGCTTTGAAGCATCTTTGGTCAATTTGATCCTATCGCTGTCACACGACAGCACGACAGTATTTATAGAATTCTGCAGTAAAACAATAACCCTCACCAGGAATCTGTCGAATGACACATCCCACGATAGGTATCTATCGCGCGGCACAATCCACGACAGGTATTTGTCGCGCGACTCATCCCACGACAGGTATCTGTCGCGCGGCATATCCCACGACAAGCAGCTGTGTCGCGCCACAGGCCGCACGACAGGTGCTTTTGTCGCGTGAAAAGAGGCGCGATAGAAGTCTGTCGCGCGACTGAACCCACGACAGGCAACTTTGCTGAGGCACGCAATCTCTGTCGCGCGGCACGACTCCCTCTGTCGCGCGACAGTACCTGCGACACAAACCTGTCGCGCGACAAATGCTGCGACAGGGACCTTCTTCGCACTACAAAATGCAGGAAAGATGTCTGTCGTGCGGCAGAACCTACTACAAACAACTTTGTCGCGCGAAAGAACTCACGACACGAAGCTTGTCTCACGACACAAGGCACGACAAGACAGCTTGTCTTGCGACACAAAATTATGTGGCGCGACAGGCGCGCGACAAAAAATTCTTTCGTGCGTTTGGATCGGGCCGATATAGCCATTTAGTCATAGAGGGACCCAAAATTGAAGTAACTTATGAAACGCTGGGACTACCCCGCGCCCCAAACCGCCGGCGACGGTCTAGTAACTGGTGATTCGTTGATAAATTGAAACGCCGGGCTGAGAGGTTCTAGTGCAGCGCACCGTCAGCTGCATTTTACGGTCGAGGGCCATGCTGATACGATATCCAGCCGGAAAAAAGAACTTCCCAGCACCCCCCTGTCATGCAATGATCTCCGCAAGCGCTGGGGTTCGGCACAACGGGTTCGTCAACAATGACATTCAGGCCTCGTGAGTACACCGACTCTCGCTCGCTCATCCTACCGACAGCCTTCTTCCAATAACTCCAAATTTTTAAAATTAAGAAAAATTGTGGATAAACGAATTAGGAATGAACTACATATTCATAACATAAAGGCCTATATTCAATTAAAAATCATACCAAAAGGTTTACAAGTGTCGTTAACACCATCAATGGGTGACCTGTGTGAAGAGAAGAAGGATAATTGGAATCGTATACTACAATCTGCCTCTTTAAATTTGCTTGTAGTTACCATTGCCCACTTTGAGAAAGCGTTAGTGGCGCTGAGAATGGAAGAGAGTCGTTCTAGTCAAAAAGTTTTTTTACCACGCTGGAGGCCACGGAACTTACGCTCTTGGAGGAAAAGAGAGCGACTGAGGTACGCGAGACCAGACGCAAAAAATTCATTCGCGACGGGGTTCCACACCTCGCCTGGTCAAATTCTATAAAAAGCAAAAAAGAATCAAGAACGGAGGCAGCTAATAATAATAACCCCACTATTACAGTAATCTCCAACAACAAATCCAATAGAACGGCACAAACATGAACAGTTCAAAAAACACGCGTAGAACGACCTGGAACAGAAGCAGCTACTAATAATAAGCCTGCGGTTACAAGCACCAACTTTGGTTTCCAGCATAACATCATTAATCTGTCAACCAGCACCCTAACGACGGAGCAAAGATCTGTCCTCTCGCGAGGCCTTGCATTTTGCCCTACCACCGGGCAAATACAACGAATTATTGGTGTTAAAAGATTAAGACAACTTTGCACGAACGTTGCGACCCCGGGAAAACTTTTTTGATCGGGCACAGGTTACCGCGGATAGCAGAGAATTCTTCGTTACTAACCACCACTGGACTGCTAATATAGGCAGGGACAAGCAGTTGAACGTGTACATTAATGCCGTCCAGAACATAATTTACGCCTACAAGAACCGCACTCCAAGCAGGCAGAACACTTCTAAAAACGAACTGGATGCATTGGAGGCTCTCAGCAAGAGAACAGATACTTGCGTATTCCACAGTTGGTCTTACTATTGATTTATAGGCTTGTAGTTTGACATCCGATGGTGCACCTTTTAGCTTCTGGTAAGGTTTCGTTGAGTTGCTCCACAAGTGTTTTGTACATGATCACTCCAGTTTAAGTAATGACTAATCATGATACCTAAATATTTAAATTTATTAGAACGCTTTAGTGCTCTGTTAGTCATTATGTACGGGAACGCCAATGACTTGTTCTTGTTTCACACAATCATAGAAGTTGACTTTTCGTAACTAATTTTCGTGTCCCACCTTACACATTAATCATACACAAGCTTCAAAGAGTCATTCAAGGGCGGGGCACGCGAGTGCACGCATCTCTCATTTTTATCTGTTGCTCTATTTAGCCACCGTCTGTTTCTGTGCAACATACTCGCCCCCGCTCTGTTGTCGCCTTGACTGGTGGCTATTGTCCGCTCCCGCTCCTCCTTTTTCTTTTTTTTCCTGGGCCGGCTCCCCGCGGCTCCTAGGTGGGCGGCGGGGGACAGCACGTTTTTATTTTTTCCCTGTTTTTTCACTCTTTCTTTGTTTTCTAGTACTTTTCTTTTCTTTCCATCTTCTTTCCAGCATCCGTTTGCTTGTGGTTTTGTTCACATTTTGTACAAGTGTGCCAATGCCAACTCCTTAAGAAGAGGAGGAAGATCGCTGTAACTTCAGTCTTGAGAAAGGACAGGCTCTGTGCGACACGTCGACTCAAACCTAAATGACCTAGGTGGCGATGTAACGGACGGGCACGTGACCTAGCATGTAACGAACGGACGTGAATATGAGCCATTAAAGGCTTTCGCCTTAACAGGGGCAGGTCAAAAGAAAATGTTTAGTGTCCGCCTCGCAGACAGGATTGGCATAAAAGGGACAGGAGCCGCTAATGGGCCTGTCACATTAGGCCAACAGTCGGCCGGTTTGGTCTGCCAAAACCATATCGACGTGATGTCGCACTGCGCCTGCGAAAACAACCGGCCGAGTGTCGACGTCGGCGCCATGTCTCCCACAAGACGGCAGTCGGCCGATGGTCCGCCAACTCCCATGTCACACTAGCAAGACAGCGTGCGACACCTCCCGCCGGCTCGGCCCTTTCTCGTTCTCACTCTTCTTTTGTCATTTCCTGCTATGCGAAATTTATGGGCGGGGACGCTTCATTTTTAACTCTTCCAATGAATCCCACCATAGTAAAACAAACTCATTAAATACGGTGATTATGAACCTAGGTTGAGTGCAGCCCAGTACTGAGCGGCACTTATTGTTGGGTCAGAAAGGCATGGCTCGAAAAATAAATTCACTCGCGGGTAAACAGGACGGGAGAGATTATTTAAGGCTAAAATAATAAAAAGAAAAAAATTCCCGACCACGCGGATTCTAACTAGGAACCTCTGGAATGCGAAGCTACAGCCATACCCACGACGCCATAGAGAACACAGCAATTCGCTGCCTTCAGAGGTGCTGCTAAGCACTCCGCAGTGTGGCACTCGCGACAGAAGTAAAGTAGGCGACCCATGTGCGAAAACTCGGCCGGCGCGCTGCACCGGTCGCTGCTTGCGAATTGCAGCCCCACTGCAAGCAGGGACACCCGGAGCAGCAAGCATCTCTGCGCCGCTCGACTCAAGCACTCGAGCTCAAAGTGCACGCTTTGCCACCCGCAGCGGTCTGATTACTGCTTGGCTTGGTGTTGAAGTTCGCACCAGAAAAGACAAAATAGCAGTATTATCACAAAGACCGCCTGCTATACACGAGCAGCGACAAAGCATGCTTGCGCTAGTAGCGATCTTTCGGCAACGGCACCCCCCGCGGTCCCGCCAGGCGGCGAACTGTGATGCTGCCTGGCGCAGCGGACGCCGCTTCGCAAGTAGCCTGCGCTATATCTCTTAATTTCGCTTTGTTGTTAACAGTATAATCGCACCATGAACTAAAATTATGGTCAATTTCCACGACACCTTCGCCTGCGGAGTTAGCGGACCGCTGCGGGCGACAGACGAGCCGGACCGCAACGGCGGGCCAGCGGCAGCTTGCGAGGCGATTCTGGCGAGAAATTTTGCTCGTATCAAAGTTGTTGCTTTTACCAGCAACTCGGTGTTAATCAACGATCCTGAGAATTGATACATTTGTCACATTTTTCTGTCTCAGCGTTTATTGCTTACGTCAAAAAACAATCTTAAGCTGATTCGGCGGACGGGATCCATGCTGGCCTGCCGGCGAGCAGGCTTGGTTTACTTCACGTTCGCACACACAAAAAAAACGAAACAGCCATGCTATCAGAACGGTCGCCTGCTATATTGGAGCAACGACACCATGCCTGTGCAACAGCCGCGCTTTCGGCAACGACGCCGCCTGCGGGAGCACCAGGGCGACGAACTGCGCTGCTTCCCGGCTGCCGTACTCGTCGCTAAGCCTAGCTGATATCGCATCGATGCCGCAGCTCAGGGCGCTTTGGAACCAGCCAGCCCATTAATAAAGGAACTCCTCTAGTCACCCCTTTACTACCAACCTGTCCCATAATAAAATAAAGTTATGCTCGATTTCCGCGGCGGCTTCAGCAGTGGATCTAGCAGACGTCAGGCGAGCGGCACGAAGCAGCAGCAGCAGCAGCAGCAGCAGCAGCAGCAGCAGCAGGCGGCTATTGGATGAAATTTGCTGGTATCGTAGTTATCACTTCAACCAGCACCTTGGCATTGGCCAACGATCCTCAGTAATGATACCTTTTTGGACATTCTTCTATCCCAGAGCTTGTTATGAACGTAAACAAACAGTACTATAGCGGAATGGTGTTCGTGTCTCGTGAATGTCTTTGCTCGGCGACCGATCTCGCGACGACACGGTCGGCAGACCGGTTTTGTCGGCGTCGCGGGCGTCAAAGCATGTCACACTACGAAGACATCTGGTCGTCGGACGAGTTGGTGTCGTTGTCGGCCTAGTGTGACAGCTTGGACTGCCACAGACAAGGTCTGCCGACCGGGTTGGCCGATCTTTGGTGTCTTTGTCGGGTCGGCGTCGGCGGCGTGTCGGGCTAGTGTGACAGGGCCCTAACAGGAGTGGGACAGAAGGGACATGAGTCGCCAGCAGGAGTGGGATAGAAGGGACAGGAGTCGCCAACAGGAGTGGGACAGAAGAGACATGAGTCACCAACAGGAGTGGGATAGAAGGGACAGGAGTCGCCATAAGGAGTGGGACAGAAGGGACATGAGTCGCCAACAGGAGTGGGATAGAAGGGAGAGGAGTCGCCAACAGGAGTGGGACAGAAGAGACATGAGTCACCAACAGGAGCATAATACTGTGCCGGTCACCGCCAAGTTACCGCTAAGGTGAGGGCGACCCGGAGGCGTAACCTTCTAAGGAAGACCTCTTCCCAGGGCACAATGCTGCCACGTAGGTCGGTGCCTCACGGTGAAGTGCTCGTGTGGCGTGCCAGAGATTTTCTGTTTATTGCAATATTCTCTCCGGAGAGGTTGGAGCCGGTTGAAGGGGACGTGGATGAGTTGATTCATTACTTGCTGCAACCACCAAAGCTTGTCTGGGCCGGAGATCCCGACGAATCCATCGTACACATACCGTGAGGGAGAATTTTTCAAATGTGTCCAGAATTACTGTGGCAATAAGTCGGTGATAAGAAAATGCCGGACACTACGGATGGCACCTGAGGAGTTTGTGAGGATGTCGAGGTGGCTTCTAGATGACAAGAGTATACATAGAATTCTTAATGCGTAACAAATTACCAACAGCTCTGCCGGTGTCGACGGCCAGGCACGGGAGTAAGTGTATGAGCATGTGGCAATCTGTGGTAACAATTCAGGGGAAGCAATGGCCGTGGTCGCGTGTTCTGCACTCGGACAAGCATCGACATACGCCACGTGTCGCCATAGTGATGTTTCAGTCCTAGACGAGACGCCATCCGCCACCACAGTCGACTCACTCCGGTGTGGATGTCAACGAATCGCGAGTGTGTACGAGTCATAGACCGATTGCCTGTAGATAGATAGATAAAGAAAAGGGAAAGGCAGGGATGTTAACCAGGAAGGGGTTCCGGTTGGCTACCCTGCACTGGGGAAGAGCAATTAGGGGACTAAAAGGAGGAAGAGAGAAGGGGAAAAAGGCATAACACACACACACACGCACAACGCTGCCACAATTTGTGATTGCCTGTAACTTGCTGGTAAAGCCGCGTTGGTCATGTCGGGCAGGAAACTATAGGCAGCACAGAGCCGTCTTCAATGTATTTTGCAAGAATTGCGGCCTCAGGGTCATTACGGCATTTTGTACACAGTGCTTGGCGATGTTACGGAATCAGCTCCTCAAGCGTGTTTATTTGCTCTTCCCCTGTAGGGCATGAATTGGGTTCAATTATGGGAGCCATGTAGTAACACGCATTGCTGGCCTGTTCATACATTCCAAGCGATCCCACTCTGCGCGTGTCATCTGCTGGAATTGAGCTTGGCAAATCAATATTGGCTGCAGCACAGAACGTGTGAGGAGGCGGGCGATGGTGAGCGTGCCATCACCTGACATCTGAGAAGTTCAGCGCAGGCGATCCAGCATTTGGGATTCCTTCTGGCGTGCTGTGCGAAGCCACGGGCTTGCAGAACGTGAAATCATGCAGGTCCAGGGCAAGGACTCGGATTGAGGTGACGGCTGGAATTGTATTTTCATTCGGTTGAACACTGATGGGGTGCTGTTAAACGCACGGTGGCCACGCGCTTTCGATATGAGTGGAGCCGTGTTTTGGGGTGGCAGCGTGTCCTACTAAAGAACAGCTCTGATGTGCAAGCTGTAAACTTGTGACTTGAGTTTGGAGAATTCGGAGAGACTGTAATGCCATCCGCATAAATGAGTGCGTGTAAGTCAGCAATGTCGCTCAAATGCCATACCAAGGGTAGGAGAAAAATGTTGAAAAGTAGCGGAGCTAGCAGTGACCCTTGTGGTACACCACGATGTGGCTGAAAGAATCCCACATCTTCTTTGTTGCTGCGGATCACAAATTCACCAGATGTAAGAAATGTGTGCAAAAAAGGTGTAGATGTTGTCTTGTAAGTGGATTCAGTGTAGCGCCTCAATGAGTGAAGGATTACTGATAAAGTATATACATGGTGCGCACTCCTGCCAGCTGTCCGGATACGGGTCGATCGGACACCGATCAGAATCACAGAGGATAAGTGATCTCCCTGCCATCCTCTGCGCCAAGGTCACGGCGAAAACCAATTTGTGACGGATAGTACCAGTGTTGTATATCTAGCCACCACTGTAGACGGTTCACCAACATAAATTCAAATTTCCCCAGAATAGATGTCAAAGAAATTAGGCGAAGATCGGACATGTCATCAGGCTTTGCGGGCTTTGGGATGGCGACGATAGCGGCATCCGGAGGTTGGCACGAGCAGATGGAAGTGCTCCTGCGTTGGGTGGAAACATGAATGACGTGGAGAACAAAGGTGGTTGAGAATCATACCTAAAAAATGATACCTGCGCCATGTCAAACGCAGATACATCTGGGGTTTTTCCCGACGCGAGACACGCGCTGGAGGCCGGGTCAAGAGAGCGTCCACAGCCTTCCATTGCTCAAACGTTCTCCAGATGGAGGCTGTACTTGTAGTTGAACCCAGCGCAGAGCACCACGCTAACCAGCGTTGACGCGAGAAGCAGCGTTCGTGATGTCTGGCTGCAGCTGACAGCTGGTTATGGAAGAGTTGAGCATCGATGGATACCGGGTGCAGGCTGGCGTGAACGTCGGCCTGGCGTCACTGTGCTGAAAGCTGAAGGAGCTGAAGATCAGGTGCTGGACGTGATTCCACGACCGATGATGGCAAAGTGGCTGTGTGGACCGCTGCTTGCAGCATTCGGATGGGGTCTTAGACAGAGTCGAGCGCATACGTTGCTACCGAAGAAAGAGACGCATCCCATTTACTCACCCTGCATTCGCGACGGAGGCGGTGGGGTGCGTGAACAGCGAGGGCGGGCCGAATGGGATGGTGATCACTCCTCAACAGTCCGGTTCGCGATGCCAGCTAATCGTCTGATGACCCAGCCTTCAGGCCAGCTGTCCTGTGCAGAGAATTCGGTGGCATGCGTGGGTGGCTGCTGCATCGTGTCGCCATGGAAACGTCATTAAGCAAGAAAAATTGGTTCTACGTCAGCCTATCCACAATGAAACGCCCACATTCACTGAAGAATGGGTATCCCCACTCTCGCTTAGGGGTATTGAAACCACCAGCGATGAGATAGGGCGGCGAAAATGATGATGTCAAGTGAGCCACCCCATACGAAGACAGCGTGCCAGCGCCGACTAGGGACGCAAATTTTTATTTATTTAAGAATACTGTAGCCCTCACTAGAAGGCCATTACTGGAGAGTAATCTTCCAAGAATTAAATTCAGGCACCGACAATAAAGGTTACGCAACATGGTCAGAGCTTCGACACAGAGACAGCATTGATTAGGAAAAAACAGGGGTGAAAGCACTAATGGGAATACAAGAAATTCGTACTTCTCGCGTTGCCCATAGTACGTTTGAAATAGTCATTCAAGCTCTTTGACATCTTGTGCTTCTACAGCGCAGTTCAGAAGGCTATTCGAAAAATTGGCACAAGAGAGAGAAACGAGTTTTGGAAGCCACGTAGGCGTGCATGGTGACATAACGCGACACAAGCATAATCGCGCACTGAGAATGTTGCACCTTTACGGCCACCAACCGTTGCCACGCAGTGCACTATGTCTACATATGTAGTGTTGTCTGTTGTTGTCTGAACAACCGAGGTGCGGACATAATTAGCAGCCATGGTCGGTTTTTCACCTGACAAAGAGGTGCGGCGATCTTTGGGGGACAGTTTTGCGTAGCTATGAAACCCCCAGGTTCCTGGGAGAGAGTTATATTCTGAGAGGAGTAACGCCTACGCTTGAAGTGGGCCCATGCGAATCTGTTCTCGGAAATCACCAACCCTGTTTGTGAGTCCCCGAAAATTACACATGGTAGCAGTTTAGAAGCTGATGTGGCAGTAGTCATAAGTTGTGTTTTGTTGAGTTTTATGACACATGTACAACTCAGGTCATCATACGCCAAGATCAGTATATAGAGAAATTGTTTTCTACGCAATTTTATAGAAAATAATTATAATGGGTGCAGGGGGCCTAAGACTTTGGCTTGAGTCAGGATAAGTGTTCCTCCGCGAGAGTCTCAGCCAGGGCCTGCAGCTTTTGCACGACATAGCGGAAAAGCGGTGCGGGATGAGCAGCCTGTTTACGGGGAGACTCATTTGTAGGCGCTATAGCAGACGCCGATGCAGGCGGAGAGCATTTCTGAGGCATTGCCCCGCGGTTGACCGATTGGTTGTCGACGAATTGTGTCAACTAACAAGGCGGTTGCGGGGAGAAGTCTGTTTAGATAGCTCTGCTTGCACATATAAAATACTAAGATAAATATCATCCATTTCGTTTTAAAGACCCTCCTGGGCCGTTGTTTTAGACGCACGATAGCGGTGGTGATTAACATCGCTGTGCCTTTGCTCAGAAAGTGCCTCCACATTAGGTAGTAGCGGGAAGCTTGCATGATCATTTTCCTCGATGACTCTTTCATCTTCAGTAAGCGGAGTGAATATATCGGTGGTGTCAATCAAGCTGTGAATAGGTGGGACATGTCGAAGTTGCGCATCCCGCGTTTTTTCTTCGCCTTCTTCTTGGTTGGGCAAGCCCGTTTGGTTATTACATGGTCATTTGATTTGCATGGGCCACATGGGAAGGCCTGAGATCCGCTCTGTTAGGGCAGGGTTAGGGCATGATGCACGCATGTGGTCCTGCTTCAAGCATTGGTAGCAATACACTACACTCCGTCGGTAGGGACGATGTCAAAGAACGCACCCGTTGTAGATGAAGCGTTTGGGTGGCGTAGCGGGTGCGGACATCGTAACCAGGCATATGCCCCGGGTCGTAGGTAGCGAGCTAACAATACATGATGAGTCTCACAAGTCAAAGAATAAGGTAGGGTTTCCCGCGTTTAATCGGGTTCGACCCCTGTTACTATGTAGCGGGAAATTTCCGTGCCAGATAGCAAGTACGCTTGGACGGGGAGGACGCGTCCACTGAGAAGGGTGATTGCTGTCAGCGTGCAGGGGGCATGTGCTTTCTGCAATGATGACACCAACACGGACACCGTGTTGGAGCGGCGGTGATGTGCGTAGCCATTGAAGTCCGTCGAGGTGACACAAGAGGCGAGCTTCTTCTGAAAGGTTGTCGTAGAAATGTCTTGTATACTGTAGCCTTTTGCGCTAATAGCAACTGTATACGATCCCGAGGACCTGTTATATGGGCGTACCGATGGAGTGTACGGATTGAGTGGACAAGGTCGTTTCTGTGCAGGAACAGCAGGGGTAAAAACCCGGGAGTCGCACGGGGTTATGTACCGCCACACGCGGACGCCCATGCTCCCGGGTGGTCGGAGTACACCTGTGGGCACATTTATCCTCGTTCCACTTATGAATTCACTCAGCAGCGGAACTTTTTGCAAAAAAAAAACTTTCACCTATACAAGTGGTACTTTGACACATTCCTAAAATATGTGGAGCAATATTTTCCAGGTGCTATCTTGAACGGTGCCCCACAAGTTAGTAGCTGGAACTACAGTTCGGGTAACTTTGAAGTCGAAAGCTATTTTGGTGAATTTTATCAGCTGTGGTTTCAAGAAGGCAACAGGCACCGAAGCGAGGCAAAACAGGAGGATATTCCTGATATTAAACATTTTGTTTCATTGATGAATGATAAATTAGTAGCGAACTAATGGTACGTCTGAAAGACATATGATTGTAAACTAGAAAAAGCACATGCCACCGGGACGATTCGAACCGACAACTTCTGAATGTTGCGTAGATGGTGCTCTAGCAATCGAGCTATTTACGTTGCATGTAATCTGACCTTGACACATTTCACCAATGCCAAGCAGGTTCATAGCACGGACGTAGTACATGGTACAGTGTTTTCTAGCCACAGTTGCCCTGGCAGTCCCTGAAACCTTGTGTGAGTAGAGGAGGATATATCTCTGTAATAATATATAGCAAATAATGCAATGTGCACAAGGAGCTAAAAAAGGAAACCTTACAATGCAATTAAACTTTTGCAGTTCTCTCACTAGTGTACATTGCCACCCTACTCCGATGTTTTATTTCAATCGCTACACTCTCTCGTCCCCCTTGTTGCCGTCACTCTGTCCTTTTATTGCCTCTGGTCGTAGCTCAGGTGCTTCAGGTTTCGTTGGAACGTTGCACGGTTCAGCACATCTTTTCCTTACGTTTTTATTTTATGAATAAAACCACTAATAATAATATATTCTCTGGCATTCACACTCTATACCATCTTGTCGGGCTCTTAGGATCCAAAGAGGCATCAATACTGTTTAATATTGACCCCATTTAAACTCAAAGGAAGTATATTTCAGCCGTTATTTCAGCATGTCCTATCGTGTCGACCTTAGAGCATCCTGTAAAATAACCTTATACCGTCGCCTGCACTTGGGAAACTGACAGGTAATGTTAAAATGCGCTAAGAAAAATGTCCTGAAATTCAATAACCTAGGTTTTGGTTCCGTCTCACTTCGCTGTGTAACAAGGGAAGTCCTTGGAGGCCACGAAAAACCTACATTAAAGTGTAAAGCAATAAACACAGGCAATACAACAACGCTATGAAAGAAGCTCGATGTCTATTTATCCCTACAGCGATATCCTAAACATTTAAATATAAAGCGTTATCATCAATTCTAGCAGATTTTCTACCATTTTGAAGACTTCTGAGCTAATCTGACTTTGACAAAATACAAAAGTCTATTACGCTTGTGCTATGTACTAATCGTAGTGAACAAAAATGAAGTAGTCATCTATGACTGGATTTTGGGAAATTTTGTCGTATGTTAATAATTTTTTCACACCTGTCTGAAACAATCGCGGTCATGTTATTCCTTTACACAGCTTCATTCGTAAAACCGTATTCAATGCGTCAACGCAAAGGAAGATATCCTCTATAAGGGTAAATGGTTTAAGCTTCATGTCATTCATGCCTGCCACACGTCTTCCAAAGTTGAACCAGCCGGAATACGAGAGACTAGCAGAAGTGCAAAATAGAAAATTAATTAAGAAATGCATTTTTACACTGCTGCAGGTACCATGTGTTCAAGTGTTTCCTCATCAGACTCTAATTTTGTAACTGCTTGCACAATTGTGCTGCTGAATGGTCCCTCATATATACTCTTCAGAAGGCAGAAGCGACGGAAGCCTACAGTCACTGAAACCAAGGAGCATAGGGGATGTCTTTTTTGTAGTTTTATCAATGGAAGATGGATAAAAGCAGAAGCAGAAACGGACCATCCAACGGTGCGATCTGAAGCCACGATCTCTGAATTTCGCGTCCAGTGCTCTACCACCTAAGCTTCAGCGAAAGCTGCCCAATCTGCTTTCGGGGGCTTTTATGTGTAGTGTAAGCGAACCTTGAGAGTGTTCATCAGCGCTACCCTCGTCCATAGTGGCGGACGCAGTACGTTCTTTATTGCCGCGAGTGCCATGTAGGAACGTGATCGAACGATGAGGGCGGAAGCTTTGCAAGAGCCCTCTTATGGTACCGACGGCACCAACACTGCCAGGTTCGAGGCCCTCATTAAACTGTTCAGCAGACAAGGGTATGGAAATAGGTGCTTGTTATGACATAAATGACGGAAGCCAACCGTAGCCGAAATGAAGGAGCATAGGTGATGTCTTTTTTTTAGTTTTTATCAATAGGATATCAATAAAAGCATAAGAAAAAACAACCACATATTTCCGGGGAGATCCGAACTCCCGACCTCGAAATTTCGCGTCAGGTGCTATACCAACTGAGGTATGGCGACAGCCGTCTAATCAGCTGCTTTCGGATTTATTTATGAGTAGCGCAAGCAAACTTTGAGGTTCACCAGCGCCACCCTCGTCCATAGTGGGAGCTACAACAAGGTTTCAGGGACCACCACAACTGCAGTGGCTTTAGGTTAGTAGTATAGGAAGTATATCTATTCTTGTGAAGTGCCACAAGGTTAAGCAGCCTGCAGATATGTAACAGAACCCCTATCAGGCTGTAAGGCATATAAGAAATAAGAAGGCCTCGCGCACAAAAAAGTTACCTTATTTTACCTTACAACTTGCACAGAAGGCTAGGGTAGTCGACGCCAGCAGGAGGAGCTGACTTGCCTTTGTACATTTGGAGAAAAACATAAGAGTACCTGATACGTAACAGTAGCAGCGCACATACACTGTTTCGTGGTCAATACCAGCACATTTTCTTTTGGGAACTGGAATATAAACTTACATTCTAGTTATTTAGACGATTGCAGCCAGAGACGCAATTTCTTATTTGATTTTTGATTGATTTATTTCCGCCAACAAGGAGGTGCAAGTTTGTCGTTTCGTGGAAAACAAGGTGGAAAAGCTGTAAAGATGGCAGCTTGACTGACCCCAAGTTACGTTTACAATGACAGCAGCAGGGCAGGAGAGAAACGTGTTAAATAAAAAGAAAAAAAAGAACAAAAGATCAAAGGTAAGTTCATGTAACAATTTTAAAACATGCAGAAATGCATAAAAAAGGCAAGAATGGAAAGGAAAAAAACATTACAAGTACGACCGGCTGCCGCCATGAGAGCAAAAGCTCTTGAGACAGATTTCTTGAAGAACAAATGAGAACATCGATATTACCTCTGTAAGGATCATTCAGTAAACTGGACAGCCGGTGGTATAACATTGGCTGACCATAATTAGTACGTAGCTGAGGAACACACCAAGTACGGTGAGCTCGAGATGTGTAAGGGGCTACGCGCTTTGTGAGATCAGCGAGAGAGCTGCAAGCGCCAATATTTTTTACATCGTTTCTGTAAATTGAAAACAAGCTGTGCACACAGTTCCCAAGATTTTGGCGTAAACAAAGCTCGCCCAGCTTCTTCCTTTATTATTCATTGCTTCGGACTTTCTCAGCATCACCGTGCAGACCTCCTTCACAAAAAAAAAAAGATAATTTCAACCTCTCCCCCATTTCGAAATATCAAAGAAACTTAAGTTCCCACTTGATCATCATTTTAATGCGGACTGACTAAGCATGAAGCCGCAGTACATGCTACATGCCCCGCAGGGAAAGAAAGATCGCACGTATGCCAACAGTCGAAATAAATCTGGCAGCGTTTTGCATCACAAACAAAGCGATAAGGTCGCTGCTGACAGCTTTGAAGAATAAACTATTTAACAGGACAGTGATTCGCGGCATTACTCCGCTCTCAAAGAAGCATTGACCTGATACTTTAAAACCGATAAGGCAACTAGAAAGAAATGAAACAGACCGTGCTGAGGTTGTACTTGGGATTTTGTTAGGTTGTAGTGTCGGCTTGGTCTACTGCTGGTATTCGATCTGTAATCGGTCAAGTCTTTGAGCTTCTTTTGAGCGCTGAAGGCGACGTTGACGCTTTCTTTAGTAACATTGGGCGACATGGAGTCTTGCGTGGTCGTGGCCTCCCTGCCATGGACCAGCCTAAAAGGCGTCATGTGGGTAGTCTCCTGCACTGCGCTGCTAAAAGCAAACACAATGTAAAGCAGAATGACGTCCCAGGTTTTGTGTTCGGCACCGGCATACATGGCGACCATGTCACGGATAGTTTTGTTCTGGAGCTCGGTCTGTACTTTAGTCTGCTGACGGTAAGCAGTTGTCCTCCGGCGGCTTGCTTGACCGTAGCGCAAGATGGCTTGCGTCGGTTCCGCCGTGAACGCTGTTCCTGCGTCCGTGATGGGCGCATCGTGGACGCCGCTTCACAGAAGAATGCACACCGCAAAAACTTGATGACTTCTGCTGCTGTTCGGTTCAGCTGAGCTTTTGCTTCAGCGTAACCGGTCAGGTAGTCGGTCGCTATGATGATCCACATATTTCCAGGCGTTGACTTCTGTGGAGCGCTAAGCAGGTCAAATTCATCACGCTGGAAAGGACTTCAGGAGGGTTCAATAGGGTTGAGAAATCCTGTTGGTTGAATGGGAGGAGTCTTTCGTCGCTGACAATCTCGGCAGATTTTCACATGATGTGTGACATCAGCGGAAAGTCGGGACCAGTGATACTAGTCTTTAAGGCAGCGGTGGGTGCGAGAGAACCTGAGATGCCCATCTGTCGGCTCATCGTATGAAGCTTCTAGAACTTCGCGGAGACTTGCAGGTACAACGAGGGGATAGGCTGTTTTCTTTGCTGCCAAGTTCTTCACCAGGACATCATTCTGTACTCAGAAGGAAGACAGTCCTCGCTTAAATGAGGCGGGGGGTGAAGAAACCTCTCCTGCCAAGTACTCGATGAGCCGCTTTACGTCGGGGTCCGAGCGTTGCTGCTGTGTAAAAGAGCTGGAGCTGATGGCTTCTAAGAAGGCGTCTTCATCTTCATCCGGTGGCGCTGCATTTACAGAGGCTCGTGATAGGCAATCGGCGTCAAAGTGCTTGCGTCCGGACTTGTAAACGACGGTGACGTCAAACTCGTGGCGAAGCAGGCTCCATGGAGCGAGAAAGCGGGAGGGGTTATTCAAATCTGAAAGCCAGCAAAGTGCGTGGTGACCACTGACCGCCTTGAACTGTAATTCGTACAGGTAGGGGCGGAGTTTCGACGTAGTATAAATGAGGGCATGGCACTCCTTCTTAGTTGTCCTTGTCAGTCTACCGCCTGTGTTGCCTACTTCGAGCCTGTCGTCCCTGTGTTCATTTAGTGCTTCTACTGTGTCCTCACAGTTCTCGAATAGTTTGCCTCTTCATTGGGCAGAGAACCGCTAGCGTATGCAGTTACTTTCCGCAGTCCGTCGGTTTTCGGAACGAGGACAGCGCCTAGGCCCACACTGCTCGCGTCGGTTTGAATCTCAGTCTCGGCGGGTTCATTAATTTCCCGATGATCGATCGGGGCTGTACACAAGATTCAATTTCCTTGAGGACTTCCGCTTGCGGCGGTGCCCATTTACGTGAAGCTTCTGCCTTTGTCAATTGGGGCATAGGCTCAGTGATGCACGAGAAGATCTTAACAAATCGTCGGTAATGTGCGCACAGTCCGAGGATTCTGTTCCCGGCCACAATGTGGAAGCAGAGAGGGCGGCGGTGATCCGGGGTTCTCCATAGGTCTATTTTTCTTGGCTGAGCGTGTAGCATGCAACAGCAAGCAGGCGGGCGGGTGACTGATGTTTTTGAGGCAGGGCGCAGTTGTCCTGGCGTACAGTGACAGGACGCTTTTGGCTGTGCAAAGCGGTGACTTAGGTGATGGCATGGAGTTCTTGGCCCGTTGAAGTTGGAGTGCCAAGTGCCTGTTCTACTTCTTCCCGTATCATGTCCATGAGAGTTGGTGCTTGCGGCTGCAGGGACGATGACAGCAATCGTCGCTCTCGGACGATCTCATGGATGATGTCCCGTAGGCTGTCATTCGTGGTTGTTGACGTGTCCGCATGGTTCATCGAGAAGGCTAGTGGTGTTCGGTCGTACTGCCGAGTCCGGATGTCAAGTGTCTTCTCTATTGCAGACACTGTGGTTGTGAACTTGGGAAAGGTTTTGGGTGGATTTCGGACCAATCCTGGAAAAAAATTCTTCTCTGGTACCCCGCATCAAGAAGCGCACCTTCTGCTCGGCCAGGTGTGGGTCAGCGCGTCGGAAAAGACGGCACGTCTCTTCGACGTACGCAAGGACGGTCTCATTTGGCACTCGGATACGCGGCTCGAGCAGTAAATCGTACTTTGCCTTGAGGACAATGCTTGTGAATGTTTTCACGAATTCTCTCCTAAAATTACTTCCACATTGGCAGGAAAGCCTCGTAATTCTCGTGTCAGGTCTTAGCTGGGCTATTCAGGACGAAAACGACATACCGTAGTCGTTTGCTACGACATTCGTCGTCTCATCCGTTGAATATCTCCACACGCTCAAACTTGTCCGACCATTCCTCAGCGCCTTTCTTGGGTAAGCCAATGAATACAGGAGGATCACGTGGCTGCTGAAGAACCAGCGGTGATGATGCAGCGTTGCCCTCAATCTTCAAGAGCGTTGCAGGTCCACGGTGCCCAGCACCTTCACCAGATGTCACGTAGTGGTGACTGCAGTCCGGCGTGGAGGAAGACACCGAAAATAGCCTCGAAACGAAACTATTTATTTGGGTCTACTTTCGCCCGCAAAGAATTGAATGATTCGGTGGCAAGCGTAGCGGCACGCGTGCTAGGCAGTCATCGAACAAAATGGTCGCCACTCTCGACCGTGCTCAATTTAAAGCTCATAGCGACCTTTTGAGATGCGGCGTGCAAAGTTAGCACAAAAGTCTGGAACAACGTAGAACACGCTTCGTATGGATCTCATCCAGTCCAAGAAAGAAAAGAACAAACACAAAACAAGAAATGTTCTGATTACTGAAATAAGAACGATTTGCGCGCGCTACCCCGCCTGCGTCGTTCTGTGGGCTATCTTGGAGTGATAGCGATGAATTTTCTGAACTGTGCACGTTTCACGATACACTAAATTGGTCGGAATACCCGCAATAGCCACTTCATTGCCGCAGTTGCAATATGCTGCCGAGCTTTTACAGATACCAGCATGTGCTGCGTTTCGACAAGCTTACACACACAGAGCAACACTAAATCACGTTTATTTATTCCTTCAAGTTACTCACAGGCTCTTTTACATAAGAGCATTGTGTGAGTGGGGCAGTGCGAGCATGAATTCTGAAAGCATTATAGCAAAACAACGATTGAAGAGATCCGTTATACAGATATTCAGGAGAATACAAGTAAATTTAATAAAGGCGTTATAGAAGCTTCAAAATGCGGCAAGATGGGAACGGGACATGATTTTTCAACTAAGTTAGCAAAAGCACAACTTCATTCACATTATACAGCAGTACAATGGAGGTTATCATATCTCGAAACGTGGCAGGATTTCTGGTTTTAGTAAGTTCGTCAGGAAGGCTACTCCAAAGGCTTATGGCACGTGGTAAGGCAGACATTTTAGACGCTTTATTACGACGAAAAATACGCGTAAAGCTGTTTTTATTGAGGAGGTGATGTGATGCACGACATGGCCGTGGTAAAGGCAGAGTGTGACTGTGAAGGCGGAAAACCATTGTATAGATTAAGCAAAGGAATACAACTGTCTGACGTGATTCTAAAGACTTAAGTGATAGCGATAACTTGAGGTTAGTGACGCTGGAATGGCGGTTATAAACGCGAGCGATGAAGCGTGCGGCACGGTTCTGTGTGGATTCGAGGCTACGTGTTAGATATACTTCGTGAGGTGACCGGATAGGTGATGCAAATTCAAATGGCGGACGAACAAACGTCTGGTAGGCAAGTTTTCGGGCGTCGGATGTTGCATCATAAAGATTACGTTTTAAGTATTTGAGAGTTCGTGAAGCCTTAGCTGTGAATTTATTTACGTGTGTCGACCAGGAAAGGTTTTTAGTAAAGTGAATGCTGAGATATTTGTAAGAAGACGCTATTGTGACTTGGTGTCGGTTGAGCGAATAGATGAAGGAAGAGTTTGATAGTTTATGGCTGAAAGTCAATAATTTACACTTATCAGTGTTAACCGTCATTAGCCACTTAGAGCACCAGTTTGATATATGGCCTAGATCTTTCTGTAGAGCAAGCTGGTCGGCTGGATTATGAATTTTACGGTAGATAATGCAGTCATCGGCAAAAAGACGGATGTTAGAGGTAATGTCGGTTCTTGGCAGACCGTTATATTCTTCTATATTCTCTTTTTCTTGCGCCGAACCTATTCAATCAGAACAAGAGAGGAGCAGTCCTTAAAATTCATGAAACGTAACCTGGTCCTTTTCATATATTCAGAGCAGGGCGAAAAATTTAAGCGCGGGGCGATGTCTTCCGCACATGCATCTTTAGATCATAAACACAATAAGGGCTACGAAAGTGTCAACCATCAATTCGGGCTCCTAGCGTCCAAATGACAGCAGACAGTTTGTGAGACGAACTGTAAATGCACTCGCGGCATGCCATACATTCTACCACAACATAGCAACGGTAATTTTCTTGCCCTCTACTTGTATCAGTCACGGGAGGCCGCTTCCCCGGAAGTCGCGCGAGCTAGGCATCCGTAGGAACCGCCATCAGCGCCGCAGCCCGCCATAGCCGCATTTCGAGGTCATATAGATAACCGGAACTCACGGAAGTGCAGGAGTGCGAGAAGTGGGAGAAGTTGGCCGTGCGTGAAAGAACAGCCACCTCAAGGTAACGGTGACACCTTGCCGAAATGAACATGAAGTCTTTGTTGAATTCGCATGGGGTTCTTGTAGACTCGAGAGGATCTTGATAGATACTCACGTTCTGCAGCCGGACCTCTATTTAAACACCATGGAGTGTTCAGTGTGGCTTTACAACAGAAATTTTGTCCGCACAAAATCGTCGAAGGTTCAGATCTAGTTTCACTACTAAAATTGAATGAGTACAAATTCCTCCAATATTCTTGTTGTCGCTTCACTACACAAATTCCGTCCGCGCAAACTTCGCAGAGTTCTGGGTGTAATTTCACGACAGGATTTTAATAAGTTCATTTTCACGACATAATTTTTCTGATCTTTCACTACAGAAATTTAGTCCGCATAAATTTCTCGAAGATGTTAGCCTAGAAAGAGTGTCTAGTTTGTCTTATCAACTCTAATATGTTTCTTCAGCGCGAAATTTCACAGGATCAGTGTTCTTCCTGCCTATGTCTCTTTCCAAAGTTCTAAATTTTCGCTGAAAATGCATTTACATTCTCAGAGATGATGACGTAGCTTAACAACATAAACATATTTCAGTAAAATCCTCAAATATTTGTGAGCTGGCGTTACTACTAAAATTCAGCCTGCAAATACACATCAAAGTTGTTTATATAGTTACAATGCAGAAATTGATTTAATAGAAGTACTACACATATTTTTGAATAGGCTTCAATACAAATCCTGTACGCACAAGATCTTTAAGATAATTATGTAGTTTCAATGCAGAATTTTTTTTGGACAAAGATCCCTTAAATATTGTTGATGTTGCTTTACTACGGGAATTTCCTCTTCGGAAAAGTCCTGAAAGGTATTGATGTAGTTCCACTATAGAAGTTCGGTCTATACTAATTCCTCAAACGTTTCTGATGCAGCCTCACCATAGTAATTCAGTCCGCAGAAATTGCCCTAGGACTTCGACACAATTTTACCAGACCAATCCATTCCATACAAAATTTCACAAAATGTTTACTGGAGTTACTGCAGAATTTTTTCCTGAGAAGTTCGTCATTATCTTTCAGCGTGTCTTTGCTAAAGAAATTTATTCCATACAGATGCTGTGAACTTCTCATACTTTTTGATGAGCTCTCTCCATGAAGTGAACATAATTTCAGCACTATTTGTCACGGCACTTTCCAGTGTTTTATGACAGGAAAACGCTGTGTACGTGGTTAAAAGCAAATGTGAGTATAGAAATAATGAACGTTGTAAAAGGGTGAACTGAACAATTCTGTAAATTTAGAGATGTAAAGATCCATCTTAATTCTTACTGAATTTATTGAATTGAGTGCATGCAGACACTATCTGCTGGCATCGGCTTTTAATGCTGCATGCAAGGAAACGTCGGAAGGAAACCTTGCGGCACAGTACAAAAGCTGCGCTTGCAAACTATTTATTAAATCGCCGTTGCGGATAATGTTGCAGAACGAACCGAAAAATAATTATTTTTTTTGTGTTGACCGTCATAGAAGCATAATGACAGCTCGACCTTGTGGGCGAGTTTTCTCTTGTAATCGGACTGAACGTCGCGGCAGAAGTGGAGCGCTCTGTCGCGTCTTTCAGCCTTTATGTTTGCACGGTTTCCACGCTGCTCAGTGGTGCAATAGTTTCTATAGTGTGCAGTCAGTATTTCTTAGTGCAACGGAAGCAGAAGTCAAGGAAGCTGGTAATACAGTGCGACAACGTGAGTGAGAAAGGAAATGCAGATAAAACTTTCTCGAAGTTGGTGCATATGTTAAAGCTTGTTGTGTATGAAGGAAGAGGGAAGTAGACCTTTTTCACGGGGCTGCTCTCCGAAATCATGCAAATGTCAAAAACGAAACCTGAAGACCGCGTTATTCGCAGCATAAGGGCCAAACAGGCCTGCAGAAATGTATATATTTCCGACCGTGATTAAAACGTCTATTGGTCGATACGTTCGCAGAACAAGCCGCAGAAAGGATATAAAAAGGGTTTGTTTGAATTACTTTAGCAATACGATTCGTTTCTGCGGTTCGACCTTTACAACGGGCCCACTGATATCACGAAAAAAAAAAACTTTCGCTGGTTATAAATGCGCGCAAAGGTTCGTGGAGGAAAAAGGTTCTTTTCTATTGAATGAGGCATCCTAAGGCACCTAGCACGCCCTATGGCCGTCAACCCTAAGGTACACAGCACCTTTGGTCCCTGATCTTTTAGCGTTTTGTACACAGGAAGCTAAGAACAAATAAGATGAAATGAAATTGCTGTGCATTTACCTTATTTCTTGAAGGTCACTTGTGTCTGTCACAAAAAATATGAATGATAATTGCGTTTTACTCGCATTGTGTTGTTTTATTTTGCCTCTTCTTTTCAGGAACACCTTCGAAATCTTTCCGGACACCGCAGTAGAAAAGGTAGGGGCGAGCTTTTTATACATGCTCTGCCGGAAACTCAATTGAGAAAGTGTAAAGTCGGCCCAGGGTTCTATGCAATGAGTAATTAGTGTTTCCAATAATATGGTTTATTAATTAGCTTCTGATTGAGTAATAATACATATTTAAATGCTATATATTATCACTCTCTTTTCCTGAGCAGCAATTTTCGCCTACTTTTTGCTGCAGATGTACACACTTCTGCAGTATTTCAGTATGAAAAGAAATATAGTCCTGTACAAGCACTTGAAATCATCATAACGTGAGTCTTGAGAGTTTATATAACAGATGGCAATTGGAGTGTGTTTTATATAATTTGTTTAATCAATACTGTTTGGAGATTCACAGCGTCGTTCGCTTGTGGCTTATGTACATGCTCCACAAATTATACAATTGAATGAATGGTAACATCAATAGTTCCAGTGGTATATAGAAGAAATGCACAACGAGAGTGGATCAAAAACTGTTCACCATTATACAACATGAACACACGTGAAATATACATATCAAGGACCTACCAAATGATTGGCTGCAAGTTTTCTGGATAAATCTCAAAAAGAAGCCGAAAAAAATGCAACATAGTGTCGCCACAAAGATGTCTCAAAAACACAACAGAAATGTACGTACCTGGTCCATATCATAATATCTGTGGACAATTTTTAGACATAATCAACAAAGGCTGTTGCATAGTTACATGAAAATATAGCCAAAATGATGCGGCATAAACGCATTAGAAATATACATACCCATAAAGTCACGTGTATACGTCAGAAAATCAGTGCAAATTATGTGTCAAATCTAAAAAAAAATCATCACATAGTTCCACAAGAAACTCCTGAAATGAATACATCACAAGATCAGCCGTCATATTTATGTCAAGTGAAAATAAAAGCGCCGGAAGTTTTTTCGGAGAGACTGCACAGAAATTAAACACATGATTTCATCAAGCACTCCTGTAAAGGATATAGTATATGCTCAGCAGAACTGTAGTCACAAAGCGGAATTAAAGAATCGGCTGCAAATTTTGTGGAGAAACTCTGCAGAAATTCATGACATGTTTCATCAGGAACTACTCAAAAGGACGCGTCATATGCTAATCGGAATTGTAGCCCAGATTGATAGACATCATTACTTGACGACGGACGACATGCTGCCACCCAAAAGCGACTGCGCCGGATCGACTAAAAACACTTTAAAGAACAACGGGGAACGTAAACTGCTCAAAAGGGGCAGCTCGCAAACACGTATGCGATTCCGGTCCACTACAATGGCAGGCAGCATTAGACGTGTGCGGTGGTGGCCATGCCCCAATAGCATAGGTTTCAACTTGGGGCAAATGAAGAAAATTCGAGAAAAGATTCTGTAGCACATTGGTATAGCGTACGGCTGGATCCGAGAACTGATGCAGTTAGCCCGAATACTCCTGTGCCTACCCTTCAAACTGTTCTGAAAATCATACCATTACAACGACAGTGAACGAAGGTAGCCAACGCTCGACCTTCACCTTGAACAAGCTAGGGCACGCCGAAAACAGGTGGAGATACACTCTGCTCGGCATCCTGACGACGATCAAAGAATAAATTTTATTTTCATTTCTTTATTCACACTGTGAGCAGCTGCCAGGACAGGAGTTGGTGAAATAATCAAAAACTTGATGCAATACATTAGTAGATCACTGCCTTAGGAGAAATACAAATAAAAAAAACATTATACGAGGGATTAAAACGAAATGACATCTGATATGGGTCAAACACATACCAGTCAAACCAGTCACAAACACTTCGTGAGGGCGTTTTAAAAAGCCTTTATATCCGAACATTGAACTACTTATTTTGGCAATTTGTCCCATTCGTCAATAGTACGAACCAGAAAAGAGTATTTGAAAGAATCTGTTCTAAAATACAGAGGTGTGATACGTTTGAAATGTTTTGTTCTGCTGCCAGAAGTATTCAGTGGTTTGATGTATCGGTCTAGATTGAGCTTATAGCTACCTCTCAGCACATGAAAAAAGAATATCAGCGTGTTAAACTGGTTTATGCTTCACTGTTGACACCCTGCCCTGTTTCTGAATGGGTTCTAGAGTACAAGTTTAAAATAAATCTTAGAGCTTTGTTTTGTACCCGTTCACATTTTGATACGTTTTGTTTAGTATACGGCTCCCAAACATGACTAGCGTAAGTCAGCACTGGAAGCACAGGCATCTTGTAAGCTAGTAGCTTTACCTCTACAGCGGCATCATGAAGTTTAGTCGCAATAACGAGAACTTCCGCGTGGCCTTATTGCAAACGTTGTCAATGTGCGTTGTCGAGTTTAGGTCTTGTTTAAGATCAATTCCTAAGTATTTGACATCGGTTGCTTGAGTTAATGCTTCTCCATTGATACTGTAAGGGAAGGTTAAGGGGTCCTTTTTCCGTGTCATGCACATAAAATATGTTTTCGATGCATTTAGTTACATTTACCACTCATCACACCAGAAACTAATTTTCTCCAAATGATTGCTAAGTTTTTGCTGGTCAGAAGAGACATATATTTTTGAATACACAATGGTGTCGTCTGCATAGTGTTACATCGCAACTTCTGGAGATAAACCTGTGCTCATATCACTTATATATATTGAAAAAAGTAAAGGATATATTACCGATGCTTGCGGCAAACCTGATCGAACTGATTTTTTGAACTATGAGTAGAGTTTAATGAAACAAATTGCTCCCTTTGTGATAGGTATGCCTCTATCCAGTTCACGAGCTGATTGTTGCCGAGGGTACAGGACAGTTTTATAAGCAGCTTTCTATGCGAGATTCTATCGAAAGCTTTCCGGAAATCGATAAAAATTATATCAATTTGTCCCCTTCCATTAATACATTCAGCAATCTCATGTACAAGCTCAGTCAGAATTGTGGATGTTGAGTACCCTCGTCGAAAACCGTGCTGATTGGTCCCAAGAATGCCGTTTTCCTCCACAAATTTCATCAAGTGTTTGATCAAAATATGCTCCAGCGTTTTGCTGCACGTACTGATCAGGTAAATTTGTCGGTAATTCGTGACATCATCTTTGGGACCTTGTTTATGAATTGGTATAACCTTAGCCCGTTTCAAGTTATTAGGTACTTGACCAGATTCAAGGGATTTTGTGAAAACATCTACGAGGTAAAAGGAACACCACTCTGCATATCGCTTCAAAAAAGCATTGAGAATTTCATCAGGACCTGGGGATTTTTTTTGGTCCAGTTTAAGAAGTAGATTGAAAATGCCGGTGTGACTTACTTTAAGCTCAGGTAAAGGCTGTATATCAAGAGATTCGGTTTGGGGCGTAGTACCGTCATCCAAAGTAGAAGCTTATTCAAAGTATTCATTTATGAGGCATAAGTATTAGTTCTATCTTTGCTTATCAAAAATTCTATGCCAGATTTTGGCTTCGAAACATATCTCCAAAATTTTCCAGGAGCTGTTATGATAAAACTAGTTAGTGGTGGACTCATATAAAGGTGCTTTGCTTGAATAATTTCCATTTTCAACTCCTGAGAGAGTACATTAATAGACTCGCGCGCTGTTCTAGAGGTGGATTGTTTAGCCTTGAGACATTTCAAAACGCGTTTTTTATGAATAATCGTTCGTGTGATTCAAGGGTTTCTTATGCTGACTTTTCTAGTGCGCATGGAAACAAGTCGCTTTATCGAGTAAAACATCACTGTTTTTAACCTCTGCCACGCATAGTTTACAGACGTAAATTCTAGAGATATATAACGTGTGAAATCATCATTCTCTAGTTTTAGGTTATCTAATATTGCGACATCATCAACTTTAGAGAAGTCCGAAACGGTCAACGTTTTATTGTTTTCAACGGTGTGGTATTCAGTGAATATGTGCGTAATCACCATCTTGTGATCAGAGATTCCTTCTAAGACTTCATACCAATAATTTAGCTCTGAAACAGACTTATTTAAAAAGACCAGGTGAAGTAGCGACTCTCGCCATTCATGGATTCGCGTGGGTGTTTTCACAATTTGCAGTAAATCTAAGGAGAAAGCAATATCTAGAAGAGCGCGAGAAGTTTCTTGTTCATTTTGACCTCCTTTAAGGATTGTCCGGTTAATAAGTGGTAGATTAAAATGACCAGCCATTATCATCTTGCATTTATTGTGACAAAACTTTTCAGTTAAGAAATCATTAAGTAAAATCATGTATTCCTGACTGGTTCCTGGAGGACAATATACTGCGACAACTACAATTAACAAATCCCCAATTTCCTTGGAACACACGACACACTCCAATTCAGGTTGGGAAGCAATTTCTCTACAAACGATTGAAGTTTTATATATAATGGCAACTCTTCCTCCTCGAGATTCACGGTCTTTGCGGTATGCTGCTTAACTCGGAGGAAGAAATTCAGCCCTCTTAATGGAATCATTTAACCAAGTTTCAGTGACAATCACGATATTCGGTTCGTGTTCTAAGAGGACAGTTTCGAAATGTGACACCTTGTTGAAAATACTGCTTGAATTTAGGTTCAAAATTATGAGCTCATCAGGAAGATTTCTCGTTGCCCTGCGAGCTGCTTTCACTCCCGCGGTTACGAGCACCCCTGTTAGTCTTTCGTGTTTTAGCGTCATCATCCCAGTAATAAGCCTTGCCATCCACATAGAGCTTGTCCTAAGCAAGCCGCACTTGCTTTCCACTTAACTTCTTACTTTTCGCGCTTTCCCAAAGGCACTTTCTGCGGTGCGAAACTTGCATTGAAAAATCCTCGCTGATCGAAAGCACAGTGTTCTTCAGCTTAGAACAGTTGCGCATAATTTCCTGTTTTTCATTTAAAATCAAAAAGGCGGATGATAACTGGTCGCGAATTACCTTGCTTTCCTCCGAGTCGGTGTACTCGCTCTAAACGTTTAGGAGCAACGGCAATCACAGAAAACACTTTTTCATTCACTGCTTTCTCAAGATCTTCCCGCGTTTCATTGTCTTGTTCTGCTAAGCCATAAACGATAAGGTTATTGCGGCGTTGGCGGTTTTCCATGTCGTCAACTTTCTTTGACAAGTCAGCGACTGCTTCCTTTAGGCCAGTCAGCGTCTACTCTGTGTCATTGATCTTAGAAAATGAAGATTCAAGTTAAGCTAAGCGGTTCTCAAAGTTTTTTATGGCGATACTCTCTTCTTTCACTTCTTTTTCAACTGCTCTCTGGTCACGTTTAATGTCGCCTAGCGTCTTAGTGTGTTCCTTCAGCGTTTGCAAAATCTGTTCGAATTTTTCATCTGTGGCCGTGCCTGGGCCCGGATTCATTAACACATCACCACTTGTGATAAGTTTAAGACATGCAGACCAACAATCACACACAAGCGATGCGAAACTGTGGGGGCACGGCACGACAACTAGAGCAAAGTAATTACTTCTAATTGACGAAGTGTCCCATCTTACCTGCAGACAGGCAAAAACGAGCACGTTGGACACCATGCTTGTGTGCGTGCCGTGCCCCAAAATGAAGCTGTGAGGGTCCGATAGTCTGCTCATGTAGGGAACAGTTAGTGCCGTGGCCGACGGTGATTGGTTGAAGTCGACGAAGAGGGGTCCCAGGATGAGCGTGTCGATCAGCTGCATCGGCAACAGTTGTAGATAAGCAGGGAGCAGCGGTGAGCGCTCTGGCTTGTCAAACGTCATGATAGCACTCGAATTCCCAGCGGTGGCGAGAAACGGGAACTGCAGACAGGCAAAAACGAGCAGTTTGGACACCATGCTTGTGTGCGTGGCTGCCGTGCCCTCAAATTGAGGTGAATCGACTGACGGTGCAGTCATGCTGTTATGTAACTCATCCGGCTCATAGCAGGTGGAACGACTGGTGCTATAGTTTGGGCTCAGGAAGAACCAAAAGGACCCTCCGGAGGACTGTCCGCGGCATGGGAAAGTGGGCGGCAGGTCTAAGATCACGCAGACAGTTCTAGGCGTGCCTAAAAGCTAACGCCGCAGGAGTTTCCAGATCAGGCTTTGATCCTTTTTTTCGCGAATCGTGCACAGTATCCGGCTCTTCCACTGACAAAAGACGCGGTTAATAAAACGGGGATGACATCACCATTTACTAAATTGGAGGTATTAGCTGCTATGGAAGAAGCGAGCTGTAAAACTGCGCCTGGACATGACGATGCTTCTATTTTCTTTTTGAGCTCGTCAAGAACTTAGAAGCAGACACAATTATTTACAGCCTTTTGGACGTAATAAACGCGGTATCAAGAGGCGTAGAAATTCCACCTGACTGGAAGCACTTCGTGGTGATCCCAGTACCAAAGGCTGGGACAAGCCTACATTCCTTGCTGCCTGTCTTGCTAACACTCATAATTAGCAATATCTATGAAAATATGAGTTCCATGCTCCTATCATGGCGGTTGAAAAACGAGCAAAAATACCGTGCTCGATGATTCTTCCGTCCAAGGCTTGACACTGAGACTGGGTTGGCTGTACTACTGAAGAGGTCATACATCTGTCCCCTCATCACCATCCTATACACACTGTGGCGGCTACCGATGTGTAGGAGGCATACGACAATGTGTTATATGTGAAGATTCCTGAAAGCATGAAATGTATGGGCATTCACCTACACGTCACAAAATCACTTGTACACACAGTGGTGGCTACTGACGTGGCGAAGGCATACGGCAATGTGTTAAATGTGAACATTCTTGACAACATGAAATGTATGGGCATTCCACTACCGTGACAATATCACTTGTACACCCAGTGTTGGCTACCAACATGGCGAAGGCATACGACAATGAGTTAAATATGAAGATTCCTGACAACCTGAAATGTATTCGCATTCCCCTACACGTCACAAAATCACTTATACACACTGTGGTGGCTACCGACGTGGCGAAGGCATACGACAATGTGTTAAATGTGAACATTCATGACAACATGAAATGTACGGGCATTTCCTTACATCTCACAAAATCACTTGTACACACTGTGATAGCTACCGACGTGGCGAAGACATACGACAATGTGTTAAATGTGAAGATTCCTGACAACATGAAATGTACGGGCATTCCCCTACACGTTACAAAATCACTTGTACACACTGTGGTAGCTACCGACGGGGCGAAGGCATACGACAATGTGTTAAATATGTGGATTCCTGACAACATGAAATGTAATGGCATGCTCCTACACGTCACAAAATCACTTGAACACAGTGTGGTGGCTACCGACGTGGCGAAGGCATACGACAATGTGTTAAATGTGAAGATTCCTGACAACATGAAATGTATGAACATTCCCCTACATGTCACAAAATGACTTGTACACACTATAGTGGCTACAGACGTGGCGAAGGCATAAGACAATGTGTCAAATGTGAAGATTCCTGACAACATGAGATGTATGGGCATTCCCCTACACCTTACAAAATCACTTGTACACACTGTGATAGCCATCGACGTGGCGAAGGCATACGACAATGTGTCAAATGTGAAGATTCCTGACAACATGAGATGTATGGGCATTCCCCTACACCTGACAAAATCACTTGTACACACTGTGATAGCTACCGACGTGCTGAAGGTATACGACAATGTGTTAAATGTGAAGATTCCTGACAACCTGTAAAGTACGGGCATTCCCCTACACGTCACAAAATCACTTGTTCACACTGTGGCGGCTACTGACGGGGTGAAGGCATACGACAATGTGTTAAATGTGGAGATTCCTGGCAACAGGAAATGTAATAGAATTCCCCTACACGTCACAAAATCACTTGTACACACTGTGGTGGCTACCGACGTGGCGAAGGCATACGACAATGTGTTCAATGTGAAGATTGCTGAGAACATAAATGTATGGGCATTCCCCTACACGTCACAAAATAACTTGTACACAATGTGGCGGCTAACGAAGTGGCGAAGGCATAGGACGTGGTACAGGCATGTGTTAAATGTGAAGATTCCTGACAACATGAAATGTATAGGCCTTCCCCTTCACGTGACAAAATCAATTGTACACACTGTGGTGGCTACCGACGTGGCGAAGGCATACGACAATGTGTTAAATATGGAGATTCATGACAACATGAAATGTAATGGCATTCCCCTACACGTCACAAAATCACTTGTACACAGTGGTGGCTGCCGACGTGGCAAAGGCATACGACGATGTGTTAAATGTGAAGATTCCTGACACCATGAAATGTATGGACATTCCCCTACACATCACACATACACTTGTACATCCTATGGTGGCTACCGACGTGGCGGAGGCATACGACAATGTGTTAAATGGGAACATTCCTGACAACATGAAATGTATGGGCATTCCCCTACATGTCACAAAATGACTTGTACACACTACAGTGGCTACCGACGTGGCGAAGGCATACGACAATGTGTTAAATGTGAAGATTCCTGACAAAATGAAATATATGCGCATTTCCTAACTTGTCCCAAAATCACTTGTTCACACTGTGATAGCAACCGACGTGGCGAAGGCATACGACAATGTGTTAAACGTCAACATACCTGACAACTAGAAATGTATGGGTATTCCCTTACGCATCACGAAATCACTTGTACACAATGTGATGGCTACCGACGTGGCGATGGCATACGACAATGTGTTAAATGTGAACATTCCTGACAACACGAAATGTATGGGCATTCTCCTACACGTGACAAAATAACCTGTGCACCCAGTGGTGGCTACCAACGTGGCGAAGGCATACGACAATGTGTTAAATATGAAGATTCCTGACAACCTGAAATGTATGGGCATTCCCCTACACATCACAAAATCACTTGTACACACTGTGGTGGCTACCGACGTGGCGAAGGCATACGACAATGTGTTAAATGTGAACGTTCATGACAACAAGAAATGTATGGGCATTCCCTTACACGTGACAAATTCAGTTGTACACCCAGTGGTGGCTACCAACGTGGCGAAGGCATGCGGCAATGTGTTAAATATGAAGATTCTAGACAACCTGAAATGTATGGGCATTTCCCTACACATCACAAAATCACTTGTACACACTATAGTGGCTACCGACGTGGCGAAATAATACGACAATGTGTTAAATGTGAACATTCATGACAACATGAAATCTATGGGCATTTCCTTACTTGTCACAAAATCACTTGTACACACTGTGCTGGCTACCGACGGGGCGAAGGCATAAGACAATCTGTTAAATATGGAGATTCCTGACAACATGAAATGTGATGGCATTCCCTTACACGTCACAAAAGCACTTGTACACACTGTGGTGGCTGCCGACGTGGCAAAGGCATACGAGAATGTGTTAAATATGTGGATTCCTGACAACATGAAATGTAATGGCATTCTCCTACACGTCACAAAATCACTTGAACACAGTGTGGTGGCTACCGACGTGGCGAAGGCATACGACAATGTGTTAAATGTGAAGATTCCTGACAACATGAAATGTATGAACATTCCCCTACATGTCACAAAATGACTTGTACACACTATAGTGGCTACAGACGTGGCGAAGGCATAAGACAATGTGTCAAATGTGAAGATTCCTGACAACATGAGATGTATGGGCATTCCCCTACACCTTACAAAATCACTTGTACACACTGTGATAGCTACCGACGTGCTGAAGGTATACGACAATGTGTTAAATGTGAAGATTCCTGACAACCTGTAAAGTACGGGCATTCCCCTACACGTCACAAAATCACTTGTTCGCACTGTGGCGGCTACTGACGGGGTGAAGGCATACGACAATGTGTTAAATGTGGAGATTCCTGGAAACAGGAAATGTAATAGAATTCCCCTACACGTCACAAAATCACTTGTACACACTGTGGTGGCTACCGACGTGGCGAAGGCATACGACAATGTGTTCAATGTGAAGATTACTGAGAACATAAATGTATGGGCATTCCCCTACACGTCACAAAATAACTTGTACACAATGTGGCGGCTAACGAAGTGGCGAAGGCATAGGACGTGGTACAGGCATGTGTTAAATGTGAAGATTCCTGACAACATGAAATGTATGGGCCTTCCCCTTCACGTGTCAAAATCAATTGTACACACTGTGGTGGCTACCGACGTGGCGAAGGCATACGACAATGTGTTAAATATGGAGATTCATGACAACATGAAATGTAATGGCATTCCCCTACACGTCACAAAATCACTTGTACACAGTGGTGGCTGCCGACGTGGCAAAGGCATACGACGACGTGTTAAATGTGAAGATTCCTGACACCATGAAATGTATGCACATTCCCCTACACATCACACATACACTTGTACATCCTATGGTGGCTACCGACGTGGCGGAGGCATACGACAATGTGTTAAATGGGAACATTCCTGACAACATGAAATGTATGGGCATTCCCCTACATGTCACAAAATGACTTGTACACACTACAGTGGCTACCGACGTGGCGAATGCATACGACAATGTGTTAAATGTGAAGATTCCTGACAAAATGAAATATATGCGCATTTCCTAACTTGTCCCAAAATCACTTGTTCACACTGTGATAGCTACCGACGTGGCGAAGGCATACGACAATGTGTTAAACGTCAACATACCTGACAACATGAAATGTATGGGTATTCCCTTACGCATCACGAAATCACTTGTACACAATGTGATGGCTACCGACGTGGCGATGGCATACGACAATGTGTTAAATGTGAACATTCCTGACAACATGAAATGTATGGGCATTCTCCTACACGTGACAAAATAACCTGTGCACCCAGTGGTGGCTACCAACGTGGCGAAGGCATACGACAATGTGTTAAATATGAAGATTCCTGACAACCTGAAATGTATGGGCATTCCCCTACACATCACAAAATCACTTATACACACTGTGGTGGCTACCGACGTGGCGAAGGCATACGACAATGTGTTAAATGTGAACGTTCATGACAACAAGAAATGTATGGGCATTCCCTTACACGTGACAAATTCAGTTGTACACCCAGTGGTGGCTACCAACGTGGCGAAGGCATGCGGCAATGTGTTAAATATGAAGATTCTAGACAACCTGAAATGTATGGGCATTTCCCTACACATCACAAAATCACTTGTACACACTATAGTGGCTACCGACGTGGCGAAATAATACGACAATGTGTTAAATGTGAACATTCATGACAACATGAAATCTATGGGCATTTCCTTACTTTTCACAAAATCACTTGTACACACTGTGCTGGCTACCGACGGGGCGAAGGCATAAGACAATCTGTTAAATATGGAGATTCCTGACAACATGAAATGTGATGGCATCCCCTTACACGTCACAAAAGCACTTGTACACACTGTGGTGGCTGCCGACGTGGCAAAGGCATACGAGAATGAGTTAAATGCGAAGATTCCTGACACAATTAAATGTATGGGCATTCCCCTACACATCACAAATAAACTTGTACATACTATGGTGGCTACCCACGTGGCGGAGGCGTGCGACAATGTGTTAAATGGGAAGATTCCTGACAACATGACATGTATGGGCATTGCCCTACATGTCACGAAATGACTTGTACGCACTATAATGGCTACCGACGTGGCGAAGGTACACGACAATGTGTTAAATATGAAGATTCCTGACAAAATGAAATATATGGGCATTTCATAACTTGTCCCAAAATCACCTGTACACACTGTGATAACTACCGATGTGATGAAGGCATACGACAGTGTTGGTTTGGTTTATTGGGGTTTAACGTCCCAAAGCGACTCAGGCTATGAGGGACGCCGTAGTGAATGGCTCCGGAAATTTCGACCACCTGGGGTTCTTTAACGTGCACTGACATCGCACAGTACACGGGCCTCTAGAATTTCGCCTCCATCGAAATTCTACCTCCGCGGCCAGGATCGAACCCGCGTCATTCGAGCCAGCAGCGGAGCGCCGTAACCACTCAGCCACCGCGGCGGCGTGCATACGAAAGTGTGTTAAATGTGAAGATTTCTGACAACATGAAATGTATGGGCATTCCCCTACACGTCACAAAATACCATTACACAATATAGTGGCTACCGACGGTGGTGAAGGAATACGACAATGTGTTAAATGTGAACATTCGTGACAACATTAAATGTATGTGCATTTCCTTACTTGTCAAAAAAATCACTTGTACACACTGTGGTGGCTACCGACGTGGCGAAGGCAAACGACAATGTGTTAAATGTGAAGACTCCTGACAACATAAATGTATGGGCATTCCCTTACACGTCACAAAATAACTTCTACAGACTGTGGCGTGTGCCGCCGCGGTGGTTGAGTGGTTTGGCACTCGGCTGCCGGCCCGAAACACGCGGGTTCGATCCCGACCGCGGCGGTCGAATTTCGATGGAGGCGAAATTCTAGAGGCCCGTGTGCTGTGCGATGTCAGTGCACGTTTAAGAACCACAGGTGGTCGAAATTTCCGGAGCCCTTCACTACGGCATCCCTCATAGCCTGAGTCGCTTTGGGACGTTAAACCCCTATAAACCAAACACTGTGGCGGCTACCGATGTGGCGAAGGCATAGGACGTAGCATAGGCATGTGTTAAATGTGAAGATTCCTGACAACATGAAATGTATGGGCCTTCCCCTACACGTGACAAAATCACTTGTACACACTTTGGTGGGTACCGACGTGGCGAAGGCCTACGACAGTGTGTTGAATGTGAACATTCCTGACAAAATGAACTGTATGGGCATTGCCCAACTCGTCACAAAATCACTACATTATCTGCTTCGGGATAAAATGCTTTCTGTCCGAGTATATTGATAACAAATCGGTAATTACACCTCGAACAGAGGCGTGCAACATGGTTCAGTTTTAGCACCTCTGATATTTCATATGGCAGACATACCAATGGCGTGGAAGTTAGTTAAATTCCCAGAGGTGCAGTTCATTATTTACACAGACTTTTTCAAGAATTGGTCTACTAAAAAACAGATTAAGACACAATTTATATTTGAAAGAGGTCTTAAATATACTAAATGAGTATGTACATGATGCTGGCCTGGGACTGTCGCCGCAAATGTGCAGCTACATTCATGTTGTAAACAATAATGGAAGAAAGCAATTGGCAACTAAAACAGTCTCGCTAAAGATTGGAAATCGTTCATTAAATAGTATGTGAGTTGACAGTCCTTGGCCTAGATATTTATTAATCTGGCGAAAAAACACAATGGCTTCATATGATGAAAAAAGCAGCAGCGTTTTCCTTGAACATCGTCAAACGCATTTCGTTTAGGGGAGGAAGACCCTGACCGGAGATGGAAGGACGTCTTGTACAAGGTTGCTTCAGCCTAGGACTACCAAGCCCAGTTCTACCGACTGACGAGGCGACAACTAACGAAATTAGAAGCAACAGACAGTAACGGAAGGCATACTACCACGATCTTACCAAAATTGACTCCCAACCCAGTTTTCTATGAATTTGCACAGCTGAATACACTGACAGAAGTAATTGATCAGCGAGAGGCAGCAAAAAATCTGAAACGAAAGTCCGTTATACCTATACCATCCTTCTATAGTGCGGTGACAGTGCAAACACCTACAATTTCTGACCCGCTCCATGGGAATTTATTTATTTAATAGGTCTTCAAGGACCCCACTTAAGGGCTATTACGTGAGGAGTTGGCGGGGAGTACATCAGTTATTGCAAAAAATGTTTTCGATGGCAGTTTTGAATTGTTGAAAATCTGTTAAACAAGCAGTGTAGCGGGGAAGTTCGTTCCAGTTTAGGCCCGTACCTTGGAAAAATTATTTTTTGGAATATTATGGTATGGGCGCGTTGGGGGTAGACGGCTTTGAAATGGCTGTGACGGGATAAACGATGGGCTGGACGGATGAACACTTTGTCTGGGAGCAGGCTGTGAAGAAACGTATTGTAAAGAGAAAGGCGAGCTAGTTTGCAGCGGGATGCTGGAGTTCAAGTTGAGATTTCAGTTTGGTTGCACTGGCGTGATAATAGTATTTGGACGGAATGAATCGTGAAGCACGACTCTGAATGGATTCCAATAAATTGGACAGGTGAATTTGGTGAGGATCGAAAATAGAATGTGTGTAATCTAGTTTAGGTCTGATGAGCGATACATAAGTGGTTAGCTTGATTCAAGGGGGTGCTGTGGCAATGTTGCGTCATAAATAACCCAGAACGCGATTGGCAGAGTAAGCTATATGAGTAATATGCCTGGTCCAGGATAGGTCACTGGAGATATGAATACCTAAGTATTTGATAGTGTCAGTTTGAGTTATAGGACAACCGTTAAAGAGTTAGATGAGCACCTACATCGGCGGTGGAAAGAGATTGAAAAGGTTTTGTTAACATTTAGTTTTATGAGCCAGATGTCACACCGCTTTTGCGCTTTAATAAGATCGTTCTGTAGGATGGTAACATCAGATAGGTTATTTATGGAACGGTATCTCACACAATCGTCCGCAAACAGGCGTATGTTAGATGTTATGTTGTTGGGTAGGTCGTTAATATAAATCAAGAAAAGTAGGGGGCCTAATACAGTACCTTGGGGAATACCTGACCGTACGCGGAGAAAGTGGATGAATGGGAGTTAGAGGCAACAAGCTGGAGACGATTAGTTATGAAATTAGCTATGAAATAAGATCCAAGTGAGCACGCAAGGGTCTAAGTCAAGACTTGACATTTCAAGTAGCAGGTGACGATGTGGGTCTTAGTCAAAGGCTTTATTAAAATCTCAAAAAAGGAGTCAGTGGGTACATTAAGCTCAAGGTTGCAGCGAACATCATGAAGGAAAAGAGCGAGTTCGAGTTCCCAAGAACGGCCTTTACGGAAGCCATGCTGGTTGGGGTTCACTAAAAAAAGCTTACAGATGATCAGAACGTTGCAACCTGAGAATGAATAACATTGTCCATTATTTTTTAACAAACGCTTGTGAAAGATTGAGGTCGGTAGCTGCTGGGGCATGAGGGGTTACCCTTTTTGAAGACAGGAACGACCTTCCCAATCCTTCAATCATCGGGAATGGCACCAGAAGATAGTGACTGCTGAAATATGAGCTACAGAAGAAAGCTTGTGACATGTTTATATTTTTAATAACTTTAGCATTACCACCATATGTTCCAGCCGAGGATGAATTGTTTAGTTTGTCAATGACGTTGGAGATACCTTTCGGGCCGAAGGTCATAGAATACATTTGAAGATAAGCACATTCCGGTGGCAGTGAAAGGTTTGCAAGGCACTTATTAGTGAATACAGCACAAAATGCATCCTTTAGCACATCAGCAACATGGTGATCCGGTGCATTGCAGCCATCGGTATGAGACCAAAAAATATTCGTTTAAGCAGAGGATTGATGGTTTTTCAAAATATTTTTTTGGTCGTTACGCATTATAGAGGGCAGAGTGTTATTGAAAAAGTTGTGTTTGGCGGGATGTGATGATTTATTGTACTCGCTAGAGGCGCAAAAATACTTAGTCTATGGACTGTCATTATCTGAATGCTCAGCAGCACAAAAAAAAACATTTTTTTCTCGTTGTTCAACGATTTAGTACTGAGTGCACCATAGCGACTGCGCACGCCCAGTTATTGTGAATGTAGAGATATATTTTGTTTATAGAATAAGTTGGCGCGGAAAAACGAGGACAAACAAAGACGAGCGCTCGTCTTTGTTTGCCAACGCTTGTCCACGTTTTTCCGCCCCAACTTCTTCACTATGCATATGAACCGAACTAGCCTAACTTTCTGCTCTCCTAAAGTATATTGTTATTAGACGTAGCATTTCTGTTTTAAAAAGTTGCCAGTTAGTTTCGAGAGGACGCTCTTGATGACCGGCCGTGAAAGTGTCACAAAACTATGCTAGCTCAGCATTAATACCTCTATAATCACCTTTATCATAGAGTGTTAATGTTTTTTAGTTTTTTTTGCTACTGAGTGCAGTGCACTGTACAGAGCCGCAGATAACAGCGTGATCGCTAGGAGAGAGAAGAAAGGTAAGCCAAGAGAAGATATCGGCACTGGTTGTTAAAATGAGGTCCAGAATATTATATGAGTGGTCAGTGATGGGAGTAGGTTCTGTGACCTGCGTTGATAGGCCGAAAAGTATGGCACGTGTTCAAGAATTCGCTTTCAACTTTGCATTTAGAGAAGGTGGAAGCCAGATTAGTCCAGTTTACCAAGGGAAAATTGAAATCACCAAAAAGGACTTTGGGGATATTACATGGTCGTTGGAGCTTACAATGAGTCGAAAATAAAGACAAGAGAGAGGGTTCATTAGTTGGGGATCGATAACAGACACCAATGAGAAAGTGCGGAAAGGTAGCATTACAACACATCCAATTCATTTCTAGCTGGGTTGGAATATTGATAAGTGTGCAGTGCAGTGATCGGTTAGCCGCGATAAGAACACCGCCACCACGAGCACTGCCAGGTCTATTTTTCCGAAAGACATCAAAGTGGGAGACTGAAGGCAATATCTCGAGATGGGTCATAGAAGAATTTAGCCAGATCTGTGTAAGTAGTACAAAATCGCTAGAAGAAAAAGAAAAGAGGGTGCAAATTTCATCGCGTTTTGGTATAACGCGGCGTAATTTCGGTTTCAAGAAATGCACCGGAGAATGACTAACAGCCGTGAATTCGCGCTGTATTTGCATTTCGCGCTAGGATTTTTCGACAATCTTTTGTGCGGCGTGATAATAAATGTATGTTTTCTTATTTGCGATAAGCTTTTCATGTCATAATTTGATTTCAAGGTCGCGTTTCTTTGCAAACTGAAAAAGTTTTTTCCGCGCAAGACGAGTTTCAGGCGAGAAGTCTTCACTGACGCTGTAATTTGTTCCCTTAAAATTTTTGCACAAAGAAAGAATGTGATCTTTGTCCTGAATGTGCTCAAACATGACGAAAGTGGGTCTTTTCTTCCATTGCGTGTAAGTACCTCGTCTATGAGCACATTCAATACCACGCGACTGAATGTCGACATCAAGAAACTGATCAGAGTGGTCACTGATTAGCTTCTCGCTTTCAGACAAAGATTCATTTTGGCTATCTGTCAAACAGTAAAACACAAAGTTGTGGCCTCCAGACCTATTTTCAGTGTCTACAATGCAGGCCGTCAAAGCAGATACATGAGCCGAGCAATCATTCGTTGCCAACTGTACTTCGCTCAAATCAGACTTTATGGATGCAAGTGACATGAACTCTCAATTTTTCCTAGCATAGTACTCAGGTCCTGAATAGTGATGTCATGCTCAGAGAGTTTTTCCTTAATTGACTTAAGCTCACCAAGCATCGCTGATTGTCCGTACTGCAGATCCTGCTGCATATTTACCAATTCAGGTGATAAAAGAGCATCAACAGTATCAAGAGGCCCCGGGATCGTCTCGACGCCTCGCGTTAACAAGAGCTAGTTCAGTAATATTCGAGCACAGTCATAAGCAATTATGCGCAAACAGCGTGGACTAGGCAGCACAATAATACCTCTAGAGATTTATTTATTAGAAAAAAGGCAATACCGGTTAGTTACCTGCATGAAAAAGACAAAACGCCGATTAGCTGCAGCATCACTGCGCTGCCGAACCCACTGAAAGGCGATTTCGGGCGAACTGGCTTTATATTTTGATCGGTTGTAACGCTTGTTGGTCGATAATTTTGAGGCAAGCGGATTTCCAGGTATGGTGATGAGGGTTGGTCGGGTGGGCTTGGACGTGATGTGTTGTTGCCCCGCAGTACACCGGATTCTTCGCAGGGGTACCACGTTCCAGGAGGCCAAGCCAGCAAGGTAGAAGACAGGTTGCCTTTTCGGCTGGCATCGGTAGTACAGGGTAGAACTCCGGCTTGGCTAACCAAGAGTGGCAGCTAAGGTACCGAGCTGAAAAACTGCATCAAGAAGACGAAAAGCCGGTTAGCTACAGCCATCACTGTGCTGCCGATCCCAAACGACTATTATGAAATACAAGACGACTAAACTTCGTTGGAAGGAGACACCGAGAACTCGACTCCTCTGGGTGTATGCCCAGGAGTCGCCACTAGCCCGACACACAGGGAGCTAAACGTAAACCATGAACATGTATTAGACCGTCAGGATCAACTTCTGATGGAACATTATGCAATGCGCGATGCTACGGAGGCCATAAATAAAACAGAGTTTATAACAGGACCCCATATCTATAGACCCCTTAGCCGCCATAAAACAACTGAAAAGAGTGACGCATTAGATTCATGCACTCAATAAGAAAACAAAGATACACGTCCAGATACTCTGGACATAACGCGATGCTGAGAACGCTGAGCAGAGAAAAGTAGACAATCTCACGCACCAAGTTGCAAACACTAAAGCATCCTCCAACAGGCTTTCTTTAGGACGCCCGCTCCGTTCGCTCATTCTTAGCATAATCTTTAAGGAAAACTACAGGTGCACTCATTCCCCGTGCGCTTTCCTCCTCCGTCGTAACCTAAAGATATTTTGATTATTTTATTTATTTATTTGTCGATAATGTGGGCCTGTAGAGGCTCATACAGGAATAGGTCACAAGGCAAACAGTGCAAGGTAAAATAACAGCAGAAAATGCGAGACACGTAAGTAATTATTTCAAAACGCAAACACAACAAAAAACGCAAAGTGTTACACCGATAATGCTAGGCAACGGTCAAGAAAAAGAAGGAAAAAACAGTTCATTTAATAATGGGCCGCAGAGAAACAAAAGCAAGCTTAGTAAGAGGTCAAAGAAGGCAGTGCAAAGCACATAATGCTGTGTGAAAGAGGCAACAGCGAACAGTTGATTTGACTGCGACCAAAATAAAAAAAAACGCTCAAACGCGCAGATGCAACGAACCCTAAACAATATCAGGTACATCTACCCATGAAAAAGTAAACAAATTTTACTTTCAAAGAAACCAACGGAATCAAGATTGACAATCTCTTCTGGCAGCCGGCTCCCTGCTTCAATGACAGAAAGACAATATGAATATTTAAACGTGTCACACCGCGCGAAGAAAGGCCTGATGTACTTATGATGATTTGTTAGGTCGAAATACTGGAAGGGTGGCATGATATACTTTGCGCTATCTATGTTTATGTGACCGTGATACAAGAGAAAAATAAACCATGCCTGGGGTACGCCGTCTTGACATTAGGGTCGGTTTATTACCTTGTTTACGCAGAGCAGTGACACTGTAGTGCGGCGAGTATGTGGAATAAATAAAACGGAGTGCTATGCGCTGTATTGTGTCTGCTCTGTCGATTAGATAAGCCTGGTGCAGGGACCATGCGATCCTAGCATATTTAAGTATCGGCCAATGATGGTATTATAGGCGGTTAATTTTACGTGAGATGGTGCTGTAGCCAGTTTCTAACACAAGAAGTTCAGCTGCCTGAATACATTTGCACATGTTTTATCAATGTGAACGTCCCATTTTAGCGTGCACGAGAAGCTCACGCCCAAGTATTTTACGGTGTCGGAACGTGTTACAGCTGTGCATCTTGGATTGTATTTGAATCTGTCCGGTTCCGTCTGATGAGTGAAGCTGATGCATGTGGTTTTGCTTGTGTTGATCCTCATTCCCCATTCTTCGCACTAATTTGCAAGTTTGTTTAGAGACAGGCATAGTCCGATTTGATCGTCCAGGGACCGAACACTATTTAGACAACACAATAATCTGCGAAAATTCGCACTGCTACGTTAGACTAAACACACGTTGGGATGTCGTTAATAAGAACCAGGAATAGCAATGGGCCGAATACGGACCCCTGTGGCACAACAGAAGACACCTGAAGGCTGTCAGACTCAGCATCTTTTACAGATACATATTGTGATCAGAATGAAAGATAAGCTGATATTCACGCAAAGGTGTTAGAGTCAATGCCAATAAGTGTACGTTTTTTATTCAGTGCAGAGTGAGGGACGCGAATGAAAGCTTGTGAGAAATCTACAAATATAGTGTCTGCTTGATCTCCGGAATTGTCTCCGCAAAGTCATGGACAATTTCCAAAAGCTGCGTTACAGTAGAAAGGCTTTTCCTAAAGCCATGCTGTTTGGGGTAGATTAAGGTATTTTCTTCTAATTAACTAAAGATGGATTTGTTAGTAATGTGCTCCATTATAAACAGCTAGTCCGGGACAACAGCTAGTCAAGAAAAAAAGTGAATGAAAGAAAAAGCGAAGGGTATAAAAAGAGGAAAGTCAAAAAATATGTCCCGTGCAGGACTGGCATTGTCTACCAGTTCCCGTTGTCTTGTGGTTCTACGGACATAGGTCAGTCCGGCCGATGTATTAATGTACGCCTTATGGAGCACGCCAATTCCTCGGGAAAAAAAGAGACGACCCTAGCCAAGCATTGCTTCACGTGTAAATGCACACCGTATTTTGTCGGCACGGAAGTCTTGTTTGTGCACAATGATCGGTGCTCAAGGGAAATAGCAGAGGCCTTCCATATCATCACAAAGACAAGCAGTTGCGTCAGCACACCTTCATTAACCCTAATCTCAAAGGAATTGAGCCTCTTGCACAGGGGATAGCTTATCGGCAATAACAGCTCGAGCCTTTGATGCGGTGTTACTTTTATTTGCATTTTTAATGAGTACATCTGCGTTTAACCATGCGCATGTGCGCAGTTTTGGTGTATGTATAAATTGACGTGATTACTTCAAATAAAATATAGTTGTGAGATCAGCGCCAATTTGGGTTCCCTTCATTCTTTGTCCTTGTTGCTTAGCGCTGTTTTATATTATAGATTTATTTTCACTTTTTGTTATTTTTTCTTGGTTGCCGGCCACCAGCTGTGCTGCCGGCGAATACCCAAGCTTGGAACTCTCCCCAGGCATGGGACCCTACCTACAGACCTCTCTGCATCGCACTCACCAGTGTTCTTTGGTATTTTTTTCTCTTTCCCCTACTTGCTTTGCCACTTGACCTATTTTTTGCAGTTGTTAATTGTATGCAGATTTGTTCAATCCGCTACCGATTTTTGCATGATGCTAAGCTATGACAAGAGATACCAGGCTTCTTGCTAAAGAAGGCATGACTTTTTCCATTCTCTCTTGTGATTTATGCAAGGCAGGCTGGTCGCAGCATTCCGTTTAAGAATGCCTTAGATGCTGGTGCAAGGCACCCTGATGGCAATTAATGAAAATCTGTGCATCCTATCTTCGAATTGTTATGTTCTTTTTATCAGGCATGAAAATACAGTGGTATATAAGCTCATTTTTCAGTGTGGTTGCGACGGTCATTGTGGCTCTCATCAAAGAATGTATATTTCTGCATTACATGCAATCTGTTCGTTTGTTTTTGTCATGAACCAACTCATCAATTTTTTTGTTCCTAATTCCCATCTAATTTTAGTTCCCAAACCAGTAGACAATTTCTTCTCTCGTTATTCATTACATTGTCCCTGCCGCTGACAGCAGTTGCCCTGGATGCATTTATTTGCAGTTGCCAGCTGCCAGCATCTGCTAGGCCCTGCGTGCTTCGTGCCTTCGCTTGTGCCATCTCTCCTCAGCTGTTCATGGTGATTATTATTTTTCAGTGAAGCTTACCTTACCTCTCTATTTAGAAAAATATTTTCGACATAGGCTCGCTGCCAAGTTTAAAATTGCATGCAGAGCTCTTCATGCATGTCACAGAAGTACCTCTCTATATAATTACATCTACTTTAGATTTGTATGAAATATAGTCGCTCACGTAGCTCTTGACACAGCTGCAGTTAACATATAGGAGTTGAGCCCGCTTTCGGGTCAGTGACTATTGCACACCTGTTGTCTCTTATGCATACGTGTCCTCAAAGGGCCAAAATGTTCATTTATCCCTTTAAAACCATTATGTTCTACAACGATGCTTTACCGGTATTTCTGGTGCGCAGACCAAAATGTCAATTGGTAATGTACCATTGCATGATGACATCAATCCTCGCATCTCATAGCTTCCTTGCAGTGCACTCGGTGAGCTGCTGTTAGCACAGAAGTATTGCTGGTTTATTGCCATGGCATAAGGTTATACTGCAGTGTGTACAGTACTCACGGATTGAAATAGGACATTCGGAGCGCGTGGCCGTCGCTTCATGGAGCGCTGCCTGTAGATGCTCATAGAACCAAGGTGGTGCATTGTGGTATGGCGCGAGGGGGAGAACATCTACAAAGCAGAATTCTTCCTTCCAGTAGCCAACGAGCCAGACTGTGGTTTACCACATGCCTGCGGGGCACTGCAAGGCTTGCGCTCAGAATGTCCTATTTCAATCCGTGAGTACTGTACCTCCACCTTCTTAACACTGTATGACTGAAAAATTGATAATTGGTTCTTGAGGAAAGGAAATGGCGCAGCAACTGTCAAACATCTTGGTGGACACCTGAACCATGACGTAAGGGAATGGGTGAAAAAGGGAGTGAAAGAAGAAAAAGGTGCGAGAATAATTTTGACCGCCTGGGGATCTTCAAAGTGAACTGACATTGCACAGCACACGGTTTAGCCTGTGTTCTGTTGGGTCATTAACCCCCATAAAAACAAGCAAACAAGTCACATGACGTGCAGTCCACTCCTGTAGTTGATGTTGTTTTTCGCATGAACCTGCTGTTGAAAGAAGTGCAGGAAAATGCTTCCTCAATTGCTCGGCACTTAGCCCTGTCCTTTGCCAGCTGCTACCATCTCCTCAGATTTCCTAATCTCATTTGGCCACCTGACTGTGGAACATTGATACATACACCTACTCTTGGAATCCACCCAGATTTGAGTGTGATATTGTTCTTCTCTGAATATACTCTTTATCTCTCAACAGCCTAAGCTGCTATGCTCTTGCTGTTGTTTACAGCGGTAGAGGTGCAAAAATACTTTACTTTCTTTACTGCGCATAACCGGATTGATCGAATTTCGATGGAGATGAAATGCTAGAAGCCCAGGTACTCAGGTGTGTAGCATACTTAAAGACTGTCAGGAGGCCGAATTATCCAGAGTCCTCAACTATGGCGTCCTGCACTGCCTGCGCGGCTTTGTGATATTAAACCCCACAAAACCATGCAAAATAATGGCTGCATCATTTCAGAAAATTTGTTTAAATTTCTAATTAATTTTTAAACCCTAACAATTAACAATTTTCTGTGCCTCTTTCCCTTCGTGTTTCCCTCTCTTGTTTCTTAGCCCGCACTCAGTAGCACGTCAGTGTTTCTAAATCCAAGCAAAATATTCTGTTTTTCATTTCATTAAAGAACTTTGTATTGCTTTGCTACTTGTACCTGCCGTATAGTATTGCGCACAAATATGAAGCTTCGATCCAAGAGGTATGGCCTTGATAGTAAGGTCTATATTCAAGCGGACTGACATTACTTATTGAGCTACTATGCAGACTCAGGCTTTTGTAATGTGCTACCTGGCACAGCTGAAATGCTGTCATCTACAGCGGCAAATATCTTTCCAAGACAAATTTCTCGGCTGTGTGCATGGTTTGCGCCAGCTCATGCGCTTTTGAAGCTCATAAGCTTGCATTTGTTTCCATAACTTCCTGTATGAGGCACTGAATCAATGGAATATAATGCAAATCTGCAATTACCTTTGCATAATATAGCGAGATACTGATTTACTGTAGTTTGGCTTAACGGAAAGTCCACTGTGCTCTGTGTTCAAATGAGTGCAGGGCAGCTTGTGTTTATAAGTCAAAGTATTTGCGGAATTATGAAGAACGGCAGCAAGAACGGCAGTTTTTTGTAATGTCCACAGGGCAATGATGCAAGGTTCAGTATGCATGTAATTCTTTTCTTTTCATGCAACATAAAACGTCTTCCCTTCACACTCATGTTTTACACAAAATTCTGAACACGTCAGCACTCTAAAAATGAAGGCCATTGTGCTGCTCCACGAAATGATATCTAGCTGCAGTAGTACGAAATGATATCTAGCATGGAAAATTCGCTAGGCTATATTTACACCTATTCGTCATGCTCCAAACGGCTTGCATGCCACAAAACCTGTTCAGAATACAGAGTTTTTGCCGTTGGAGATTGTAGTGCTAAAAAAAGTAATACTAGAAACAGCTGATGATCTACTAGGGCAACAGGATTCAAAGAGTTCGAGAAGGACCGTGGGAGTTCAAGCCGGGTGGAATAATGAAATTTGACTAGTAGCGGGCAGAGATCCTGCAGTTTGTGGAGGACAGGCAAATTGTGGACTTATGGATGAGGTCGTAGTCTTTAGGTGCAACGTTCTGTGCTTGTGATGCTTTGTATTGTGGCCTTTATTTTCGGGTGAAACCTGGTTTCTCCCAATGATTGCATAGCGCTAGATGATTTTTCAACCGGAGAATCCCGAGGGCCAGTGTCCGTAAACAGCCTGTGGGTAAAACTAAAGAATGCGATTGCACACTGCGAATCCAACTTCATTCCGACAAGACATAAAAGAATTAAACGCAAAGCTCCGCGGTTAACACGTTCAATAATTCACCTGAAAAGAAAATTGCGTAGAAAGAGAAAAAGAAAAGGCAAAAGATTAGAGGTGGTTGCGCTGTCAAGTCAACTGAGGTTGGAGATCAGGGCAGCAAGGAGGTTATTTTTTTCCGACACATTAGCAAATTTCTTGAAAACACAACCGCAGAAATTCTGGCGATATTTGGCGGAAGCAAGAGACCACACCAGAAAATTAGAAATTGCTGGCATAGTCGTCGAGGACAAACACGAAATAGCCAATTCCTTCAACACGTACTTCCAATCAGCTTTCACGCGAACAAATGCGGTAAGCATAGCTGAGACAACTTTTGAATCTTTGATGCCCGAGATAATAACTGAGGAAGGCGTGCTAAACCTACTTCTGCAGGTTGACACGAAAAAATCATCCGGCCCAGATAGTATCCCAAATCTGTTTTTGAACCGATATGCGCGGTACCCGCCGCGGTGGCTCAGTGGTTAGGGCGCTCGACTACTGATCCGGAGTTCCCGGGTTCGAACCCGACCGCGGCGGCTGCGTTTTTATGGAGGAAAAACGCTAAGGCGCCCGTGTGCTGTGCGATGTCAGTGCACGTTAAAGATCCCCAGGTGGTCGAAATTATTCCGGAGCCCTCCACTACGGCACCTCTTCTTCCTTTCATCTTTCACTCCCTCCTTTATCCCTTCCCTTATGGCGCGGTTCAGGTGCCCAACGATATATATGAGACAGATACTGCGCCATTTCCTTTCCCCCAAAACCAATTATAACCAATATGCGCAACAGATATCCCCTTTCCTGCATACTATATTCATCGAGTCACTGAAAACTGCCACGCCCCCTGCTGACTGGCTTCGCGCGAAAATAATACCCATTCATAAACACGGAAACAAATTAGTAGTTGACAACTACAGACCAATATCGCTTACAAGTGGTTGTTGCAAGCTTATGGAGCACATTATTAACAAAGCAATTATGAGTTACTTGGAAGAAAACAACTTATTGAATCCGACCCAACACGGTTTCCGAAAAGGGCTGTCCACAGTCACGCAATTATTAGAAATAACGCATGACTTCACGAGAGCAATCAATTCCCGAGAACAAGTTGACAGCATTTTTATTGATTTTTCTAAGGCTTATGACCGTGTTGTGCACTGTAAATTAATTCACAAACTAAAGCTGATTGGCATTAATTCGGAAGTAATAGCATGGATAGAAGCTTATCTGTCAAATCGCACCCAATATGTAGTTATAAATAATAATGAATCGGAGAACCTCGAAGTAATTTCAGGTGTACCGCAGGGATCCGTCCTGGGACCTTTATTATTCCTTATATATATTATTATGTTAGCTCTTGTATTGTCAATGGAGTGAAAATCAGACTTTTTGATGACGACTGCGTGATTTACACAGTCGTGCGGGGAGTCGAGGATCAATGGAAGCTCAATCTGTCATTAAATAACATTGCTCTCTGGTGCGAAACGTGGGGCATGAAAATAAACGCAGAAAAAACTAAGTATTTAAGTGTAAGTCATAAAAAATCGTGGTTAATGTTTAGCTACACATTAGGGGGGTCCGTTCTCAGCCAAACAGACACTGTTAAGTATTTAGGGGTAACACTTACACGCACAATGAAATGGGATGTACATATTAACAACACCTGTGCAAAAGCGTTTAAAACACTAGGATTTTTACGAAGAAAATTAGGCAAGGCTCCTCCTGAAGTAAAACTTAAAGCCTACAAAACTCTAGTCCGACCAATTCTGGAGTATGGTAGCATAGTCTGGAACCCGCATCAACAGTACCTGATAGATTGCTTGGAAAGGGTGCAAAATAAAGCACTACGATTTATCCACACGAAATACTCCCGGTTTGAAAGTGTCAGTGCTCTTAGAACACAAGCAGGCATTCCCACACTTGCGAGCAGGCGTCTCGTTGCCGCCATGAAGTTTCTTTTCATGCTTTACCATGGGTCGCTCCGTATCAATAAAGGTCAGTATTTGCAGCCACCACACCGTCACACTAAACGAAAAAATCATGATAAGCACATCCGGCCATACTTCACACGGTGCAATACTTTTAAGTTTTCTTTTTTTTCGTCGTCCGTAGAGATTTGAAATTCTTTGCCGGGGGATGTTGTTGACGACGATTCTGTGTCTAGCTTTGTCAATAAGGTAGAATCTTTGTTTCACTCAGTGCCGTAACGCGGAAGCTTTTTTTTTTTGCTCTTTTCTACCGTTTGATTTTGGTTGGAATGATGTTCTGTTTCGGATAACAAGTTCTAGTGTTAATGTATTTTACAAAGTGTTGTACATTGTGAATACCTTTGTAACCCACTGCCTGTATAGGCCTGTCAAAGGCTTACAGTATTGCTAAATAAATAAATAAATAAATAAATAAATAAATAAATAAATAAATAAATAAATAAATAAATAAATAAATCACAAAAAGACTCTTACAAATCAGATTGAATCTTGTTTCTGCATGAAAATCTGCCTGAAGGAAAGTAGTTCGCTGGTGCACAATGCTGAGGAACCGCTGGAGAGTAGTGGATGTCTCATATTTCTTGTGAGGTACATTTAAATAAAATGCCGGATGTTTTAATTGCTCTTTAATGCTTGTTTTTGTTCGTTGAGTTCCTTATAATTTGAGGTTAAGTTGACAAAAGCAGGTACTGACTGCTATTTCATTGCAGTAATCATATCCATAAATATGAAGCTCGATCGTTCGAAGGTAGGTGTGCATTTAGTATGAATGCTTTGAAGTTGAGTTATTGTTTTCATGCTGCAAAACGGTCGACGAGACTCTACTGTGCGAGTTTATGCAATGCAGCACTAGCAAAAGACGTGGACTGTGTTGCTGCATCACCCAGTCAGTAGTTCTCCCACTCGACCATCGAGCTTCTGCATATCAATGGCTAAAAGTTTGGAGCTACGATTGCTCTTTCTGAGGTTGTCTGCTTTAACTAGTGAAAGGCCAGCAGCTCAGAACTAACAACCATTTCACAGCATAGAACTATATGTAGTAGGGCTGTGTCCGTGCGCCTAGTTAGTGTTAACGAGGTCGTGATAAATTAGGTGTAATGTAGAAAGCTAGTGTGAAACAAGACTAAGTGTGCTTACTGAAAATGCTGTTTTTTTCTTAGTTGGTCATTCAAACATATAAAAATGTGTTATCTCTCACTGATTCCTGATTTTTTTTCAGTTGCAAGTGACCAAGATTTGCCTGGAAGTTGTGCAAGCCACCAAGTAGCGTGCGATCTGTGCCAGCGACCAGGACCAGGCTCGGACTTTTGTGAATAAAGCAATCTTTTACTGTAAGTACACTGTTTTTGGCATGGCATTGCTTTGGGGTGCATGCGTTGAGCTTCCTGCTCTGCAGCTACGCATGATGCAACGAATTGGCTTCAAGAATAATGGGGTACAGTAAATAAGACACAAGACAGGCAACAGGACAGGAGACAGGCAACAGGACAGGAGACAAGACAACAGGGCAAGAGACATATTAGGACCGGAGACAGACATCAGGACACGAGACACAACATCATCATCATTATCATCATCATCAGCCTTACTACACCCACTGCAGGGCAAAGGCCTCTCCCATGTCTCTCCAATTAACCCTATCCTTTGCCAGCTGCATCCACCCTTTGCCTGCAAACTTCTTAATATCATCCGCCCACCTAACCTTATGCCGCCCCCTGCTACGCTTACTTTCTCTTGGAATCCACACCGTTACCCTTAAGGGCCAGTGGTTATCTTGCCTTCGCATTACACGCCCTGCCCAAGCCCATTTCTTTCTCTTGATTTCGACTAGGATGTCATTAACCCGTGTTTGTTCCCTCACCCACTCTGCCCGCTTCCGGTCTCTTAACGTTACACCTATCATTTTTCTTTCCATTGCTCGCTGCGTTGTCCTTAACTTAAGCTGAACTAGTTTCGTTAGCCTCCACGTTTCTGCCCCGTAGGTGAGTACCGGCAAGATTAAGCTGTTGTACACTTTCCTCTTGAGGGAAATTGGAAAACTGCCACTCATGATCTGCGAGAATTTTTCATATGCGCTCCACCCCATTCTTATCCTTCTAGTTATCTCCCTCTCATGATCCGGATCAGCTGTCACTACCTGCCCTAAGTAGACGTATTCCGTCACAACTTCTAGGCTCTCGCTGCCAATTGTGAACTGTTGTTCCCTTGCTAGGCTGTTGAACATTAGCTTGGTTTTCTGCATGTTAATTTTTAGACCCACTTATCTGCTCTGCCTGACTAACTCTTTGATCATGATTTGCAGTTCACCTCTTGAGTGACTCAGCAAGGCAATGTCATCAGCAAATCGCAGATTATTTAGGTATTCTCCATTTACTCTTATTCCCAACTGTTCCCAATTCAGGCCTCGAAATAGCTCCTGTAAACATGCGGTGAACAGCATTGGCGAGCTCGTGTCTCCTTGCCTGACGCCCTTCCTTATTGGAATTTTATTGCTGACTTTATGGAGGACTATAGTAGCTGTGCAGTTGCTATATATACTTTCCAGTATTTTGACATAAGGCTCTTCTAACCCCTGATTACGCAATGCCTGTATGACTGCTGATGTTTCCACTGAGTCGAATGCTTTCTCTTAATCAATGAAAGCTATATATAGAGGTAGGTTATATTTTGCGCATTTCTCTATCACCTGATTGATAGTGTGAATATGATCTATTGTGGAATATCCTTTACTAAAGCCTGCCTGATCATTTGGTTGATTAAAGTCTACCGTTGCCCTGACTCTATTAGCGATTACCTTAGTAAATACTTTGTAGGCAACGGATAGTAAGCTGATCGGCCTGTAATTTTTCAAGTCCTTGGCGTCTCCCTTCAACTTATGAATTAAAATAATGTTTGCATTCTTCCAAGCTTCTGGTACAGTCGAGGTCATAAGGCATTGCGTATACAGGGTGGCTAGTTTTTCTAGCACGATGTCCCCTTCATCATTCAACAGATCTGCTGTTACCTGATCCTCCCCAGCTGCTTTTCCCCTTTTCATTGCTTCTAAGGCTTTCTTTACTTCATCTTTCGTTACTGGCGGGATGACGCATTGCTGTGCACTGCTGTCTTTCTCATTAACGCTCTCATTACATTGGCTACTGTACAGGTCTGTGTAGAACTCTTCGGCTACGTTAACTATCTTATTTATATTGCTAATGACATTGCCCTGCTTGTCTCTTAATGCATACATCAGATTTTTACATATGCCTAGTTTCCTCTTCACTGCTTTTAGGCTACCTCTGTTCTTTAGAGCATGCTCGATTCTCTCCATATTAAACTTCCTTATGTCGGCTACCTTGCGCTTATTTATTAACTTTGATAGCTCCGTTAGTTCTATTCTATCGGTAGGGTTAGACGCCCTCATGCTTTGGCGCTTCTTAATCAGATCTTTCGTCACGTGAGATAGTTCCCGGTATCCTTTCGAACTGTCCTACCGCCTACTTCTACTGCGCACTCCGTAATTATTGATGTCAGATTATCGTGCATTGAATGAACATCAAGATAGTCTTCCTCAGTTAAAGCCGAATATCTGTTTTGCAGCGCTATCCTAAACTCCTGTGCTTTCCCTCTTACGGCTAACTCGTTAATGGTCTTCTTCACTAGCTTTTTCCGTTCCCTCTTCAAGTCTAAGCTAATTCTAGACCTTACCATTATGTGGTCGCTACAACGCACCTTTCCGAGGACGGCCGCATCCTGAATGACGCCAGGTTTAGCGCATAGTATGAAGTCGATTTCATTTTTAGTTTCACCATTGGGGCTCTTCCAGGTCCACTTCCTGTTTTATCGTTTGCGGAAGAAGGTATTCATAATCCGTAAATTATTTCTGTCCGCGAATTCGACTAATAACTCCCCCCTGCTATTTCTAGAGCTATTCCATAGTCACCTACCGTGTGGTCGTCGGCCTGCTTCTTGCCCACCTTCGCATTGAAGTCGCCCATCAGTACAGTGTACTGCGATTTTACTTTATTCATTGCCGATTCTACGTCCTCATAGAAACTTTCAACGGTCTGGTCATCATGGCTGGATGTGGGTGCGTAGGCCTGCACCACTTTCAGCTTGTACCTCCTATTCAGCCTAATTACTATAGCTGCTACCCTCTCGTTAATACTGTAGAACTCCTCTACGTTGCCAGCTATATCCTTATTAATGAAGAGTCCCACACCTAGTTCTCCTCTATCCTCTAACCCGCGATAGCTCAGTATATGTCCGTCCCTTAGTACTGTATACGCCTCACCTGTCCTCTTAATTTCGCTAAGCCCTATCACATCCCATTTAATTCCCGCTAGTTCCTTGAACAGCACTGCTAGGCTAGCCTCACTAGATAAATTTCTAGCGTTAAACATTGCCAGGTTCAGATTCCAATGACAAATTCCAGAGACAAAACAGGACAGGAGACGAACAACAGGACAGAAGACAGACAACATGCCGAAAACATTACAGGACAGGAGACGGACAACACAACAGAAATTCTCTGTTGTAATACTGCTGTGCAAGCTAGCCTGACAGATATCGAAGGAACACTCGAGTGTTTCTTCGATATTCGTCAACCTAGCTTGCACATTTTGTAATCCGGTGTGAAGAATAGTCTGACAGGCCTGAATTTCAGTGACTACCTTCTGAACTTAGTCGATCCTAGGCCCTTGATTTTCTTCTACAACTCCACTCAATCGCGAGAGCAAACGCATAACAGCACAATATTTACAGCAACAGTGCAAAAAAAACCCCGGGGCTGGGCAGCACCACTAACCCAACAAAGCTTGTTCTTACGCATTTAAAAAAGGACCATTTGTAACCAACCTGTATATATGCTAGCACACGGTTGATCATTGCGCCTCGGATGGTGCCGCTGAGCGCAGTCAAGCGGGAGCCCTGTTGGCTCTCCCTTTTATACGGCCCGGACCTTGTCGCTGCCGTCGCTGGTGTACCAAAAGGATACATCTACCTCTCATAATTCCACGTGTGATGAATCAGCCAGCATGGCTTTGTGCGGAATCAGAGCAGCGTAGGCACGTGCAGGCACGGTGTTTATGCTGCTGTCTAGGGGGCTGTTCGACAGGCAGTTAAAGGCCGAAGAGGTATGCCTTATAAACATCATGGCTGGGGCGGCCCTTACCCATTTGGTCACTTGCTGATGGGGCTCTGAAAAAAAAAAACGCAGGTGCCGCCAATAGCCCGAGGTTCTCCATACGCCCAGGAGAACTGGACGTTCGCCACCTGCTCTGGACTTGTGCAGGGACAAGGGCTTCAAGGACACAAATTTTACAGGAAGTGGGACTAACGTCGGCAAGGGAGGAGGATTACTCTTAAGTGGCTGACCGACAATAGCAAGAACAGGAGCCTTATACAATTCGTGTATGAAAACAGCTTACATGATTTCCTTTAATTAGTATGCAGCGAACCCAAATTATGCTAGTAAGGCAAGTGCGAAGTAAAAAAAAGTCCACAGGCAGTCATCCATAGCGGTCGACGCGAGCGATCAATGCCGAATATGGCGCAAGCTCATGATAGGGGTGCACGCCGGGGTGGGGATAAATGCAATACGACGAGCAAACTGTCAAGGCGAAGCTCAGGCGTGTCACTGGTCATTTCGAATCACAGTTGTCACGCATTACTTCTGCTCCATCTGGACACAATCACAATGCCCAACCATGCATATCATCTCACGCGGGATTAAGCTCGTAAGAAACACCACTCAAGAAACCAACGACACCATTACACAGAGTGACCGTGGTGCCGCGGCCGGCTGGACTGATTCTGAACTGGAGAGAATGTGAGAGAGAACGTTGGAGATAAACATTACCTGGAACACGGTTCAGACAAGATATTTCATCTGGAACGAGTCAGATTAACTGCATTTAAATACGTTCACTATACCCTGTCTTCTTCACTACCCTGCGTCAACAAAATAAGTGCCCATCCCCGTTCCACACAAGAAAAGAAACACAAATAAAACATATTCGCAGTTGCACCTCTTTTTCGGGCATCTGACTAGGTTCCCTCGTGTTTAAATAAAACTTAAAGCCTGCTCACGTAATCTGCAACATAAATGTAACGGGATTAAGAGTGTAAGATGGGACGTTCAGCCGTTTGCTTTAAGAAACTTTGAGCGCTTAGAAAAAACATTACCGAGGCACCAAGCAGTTCTTGTGATGTGTGAATTCGAGAAAATTTATACTTATCGCTGAAAAGTCAGGGGCTTCGAGAGTGAACGTCGTTTCATTGCAGCAGCTCGCTTCGCACGTTTCGCTGCGTCGCGATGGCCTTATGCTTTAGCGGCAGTGAACAACTGCCTCCGACCACGCTTTGCTTTCTGGGCTAATGATGCAGACCCGAGCGAATAAACTTCGAAAGATGGAAACACCATGTGCCCACTTTACATAAATACGACAGTGGGTATCGTATTTCCTAGCGTATCTCGCGTAGCCGACGCGCCACTGTGTATGTGTATTTGCAATGAAGTCTGTAGGTTCGGTGACACCTCGCCCATTGCACTCGAAGGAGGGGTCCAGCCACCCCCTTCTTCAGCGGAGTCTGCTTGGTTACCGAGATGAGAGGGTATTATGTAGACACTGCAGGCAAGAGAGGGTTCACCGCGAATGTCGACTAGCCTTTCTCTATCTACCCCTGCCTTGTGGTGGCTTATTTTCGTTTTTTGAATGAATGAACTTTATTTTTCACGTAAAAGAAATTGCCTACATAGCTTGAAATTCTCTGTGACCCCTTTAAAAATAACACAAGTAGTAAAGCGGCGGTTCGCAAACAGGACCAACAATTTACAAGGCAACAAATATTTAATCAAAATAATGACATGAGTATCGTCGAACACAAGAGAACACCAACATCTGAACCTACTCAGCACTGCTAACAAAGTGCAAAGTTTAATGCACTGGGAGATAAGGTAAATGTAATTTTCGTTTGTGGTATATTTGTTTAACAACTGAGGCAATGAGAGCTGTAGCGCCTGTTTAGCAAAGTTTGTTCTTGCCCGTGAAAGAACCCCTTTGTACTGAAGGAGAAACTCAGCTGTATGAGCTATGTAACTACAACTGAAAATTAATCTAATCGCTTGTTTTGAAGGATTGCTGTCGGGTAGCTTTAATAAGGCGTCATAAATGTAGAACAGCAATCTTGCTAGTAAAATCAGTCACTAATCTTCAAAGATTATGAACGAAGGGAGCATGCAATAATAATTATAATAATAATTGGTTTTTAGGGAAAGGATATGGCGCAGTATCTGTCTCGTATATTGTTGGACACCTAAACCGCGCCGTAAGCGAAGGGTTAAAGATATGAGTGAAAGAAGAAAGGAAGAAAGAGGTGCCGTAGTGGAGGGCTCCGGGATAGTTGTCGACCACCTGGGAATCTTTAACGTGCACTCACATCGCACAGCACTGCCATTTTTGGGGAGTTATGCCCAGAATAGAGGAGTTGAGCTGCTTTAATATGGTGGAATTTGCCTCAGAGATTTTACAAAAATTTGACTCTTGGAAAAATATTGTTTTGAACAAACTAAGCGGTATAAATGAATCCCTTCATATACCTGAGGCAGTTAAAGTGTCTATCATCAGGGCTGTCCACGAACACTGTAATTTGGGTGATTTTACATACTATAGGTAAACTGCAATACTGACACGAATAGATGACAATATAGAAATCATGTTGCACATGTTATGGAATCATTCTCTGTCAATTACGCTTTGAACAATAATGCACAATTTAGCTTTGGAAATAATAGAAACACAACTACCGTTGTGGACGACAAGCACTATGTGCTTAGTCGGGACAGAATTTATGGATGTGTATGCATTACTGGCAAATAAAAAAATTGAAAAAAATGTTTTATGTGACTGTGAAAAGCTTCTTGCGAAAGTCATGCTCATGTGCAATTACTTCGTCAATTTTTCACATGATAAGTTAAAGTATTTTAGTGCAACTTCTAGTGAAAAAATGGGTCTGTAATTTTCAACATTATTTTTTTGCGCACTGGCACATTTTTCGTACATTTACAACCAAAGGGAATGCAACCACTGCTGTTAGATGATTCAGAACTTGTTCAGAATTGGGTAGATCAGCTCTCCGTACCCGCAAAGAATCAATTCGATATTCCGCCCTTGTCTGGACTGTCTTAAGTACAGAAAATCAAACGCAAGCTCAGACTTCCTTACTCACTGAATCGGGTCGTACATTCGTTTTTGGAAGAGTACCTGGAGCCTGAAAGCACGATGATTCGCTTTCGTCACAACTGAAAGCAGATATAAAAATTAATCAAAACTCTCTGCCTGCTCCGTGCTTTCTTCTTTGGATAAGTTCTTAATTTACTGGAGGAATTTAAATACCGCCACAATCAATTTACAATGTGGCTCAGGAGGAAACATGGTCAGAGTTTGACGGCAAAATTTGGCGTTATATTCTTTGATTAAAGGTTTAGGTCTTGGCTCGTGTGATGTACGGAGGTTTTTAGGTCGTGGCTTGTATATCTCAAGCATCTTTCGAGTCTTCATTTCAGCTGTCTCGTTTTTAATTATATCTCAATTAATCCAAGTAATAATGTTTTTTGTGGTTTACTAATACATATCTTGATTTAACATGCTGTCAAATTGGCAACGCACCAGAATATATCAGTCCAAGCTTTATCTTCATGCGAACACATAAAATCATCAAGAGAGTTTTCAAGACAATCCAGTCCTTGGACATGGTCGGCAGCCACATAGCTCAAAACAGTGTTGTTTCCAATCTTTTTTCCAGACATCCGGAGTCAAATTGAGCCACGTAATACGATTTAATGTCCATTCAAACGCTCTCCAACACATCAAATGTGCCAAAACGTTTAAAAACAGGATGACAAAACAACAATGTTCAGTATCGGAAGCGTTGCGGCACTCACTCTCGTGTGCTGGCCGACAACCTGATCAAATCTTAGCAGTACGAAAGTTGAATGAATTTTTCTCTGCTGCCTATATCTTTCTTTCCAGGAGAAAGCGACTGCTAATCGGTTCCTGGTAGATTAAAATAAGCCTGGAGGAAAATAATATTGTCGAACAAAATTTGAGTTCAACATTATTTTAAACTTAGCAAGCGGTTCTACGGTGTACTTACGAGCTCTGTGGAAAGAACCCACAAAAACAGAACGATCACTAAGGCTGGCTTCAAAGAATGCAGCTTATAAACCTCCGAATCGTATGACAAAAGAAACTATATGACTCTTAATCATAAATGCAGCACCGCAACTCCTCCTTTCACTGTTTTCTATATCTATCGAAGAGTTTGGGAGGCCAACTTCACACTCACTGAATTCTTTGTACAGCCATGTCACTGCGTCTATCATATGTCAGGTTTATGTTGTAGGTATATACTTGATATGGCGTCAACGTTGTTAAGGACACTTCCGGTGTACCTATACATTACTTTTAATTGAATGCGACTATGTTCGTTCAGTCACTCTCCGTTAGTACTTGAGGCGTCCTAGCATTTGAACCGTTCCTCGGCCTCATTGTTGCACTCATATATGACTTTCCTGACTTTTACTTTGACCACACAAGGGGAGTGACCACACAGAGAATGGAGATTTCTGTAACGTCGGGATCCATTGCAGCAATTGCCAGTGAATGCCTGTTTAGAAATTTCCACGATGTACCAGAAAAAAAAACGATCTATATTATGGAGAGTTAATTCAGGCCCCAGATATCAAGGAGCTTGGTGAGAGCTGTGTAAGCGCCTTGTACATTTTTCTGTGGAAAAAAGAATACCGTTTCTCTCACAGCTATTGCTCACCAAATAAACGCTAGCTGTTTATAGAGGGTTGTGTTGTGTCCTTTTTTACCTAGGGTCTCTTCGTTGACCTTTGCCGTTGCGCTGTTTCTCCAGTGTCATGCAAAACCACCTCACGCATCAGCTCGTGCTTTCAATTTTGGAACGTTTGTCAGCTGTGCAATAAATAAAGGATAAGAAATATTTTTTTCTAGCTACGCGATTTCGCTCTTTTGTGTGATATTGTGACAAAGAAGACGACGAACTGTGCAGTGGCTCGGGCAGGAGCGCTCGCGCTAGGCCAGCAGCCATTAAATCATCTCGTTGCCATCGATCATCGTTTCTCTGTCTTCGGCTTGCCCCCCGTAACATTTGGTGGAGGTGCGGGGTTTTATCGACATCCTGGTCCGGGGAGCTGCGGCATTCTGCGTCCGCCGTGGCCGTTGTCCGTGAGTTCTTGGCCTGCGTCGCTCGGCCGTGCCCCAGCCTTTCAGGCCCGAACCGACCTCGCCATGGTTCCCCCCGCCCCGTCCCCCACCCAGACCACTCAACACAACGAACTGAACCCGACGCAAAGACCTTACCTACCGACCCCACCGACCCGAAACGCCGCTTACATCTGAATACACCGCTCCCCTGCCCATGCTGTTCGGCGCGTCCTGGAGCCTCGACCGTCGGCTCTTGTCGACCTGCGGCCTAACCAAACCTAACCTAACCTTTTATTGCTGTTATTGAAAATGTGCTTACTTATCTGCCGTTCCTGCATCGACCACATAAGGTTCAATGTATTATGTAAATAAATATATGAGCTTCTACCCCTCACTTTTTCACGGAGTGAAAGGGACTCACGTGGGTAGCACTATGTTAGCCCCATGTCACTTTTGCTGAAAAGAAAGAATTTTTCTTGTGAGCCACGTGAGGAGGCGCAGTAGTCTTCCTTAACAGAGCTGTTTTGGCCTTCCTCTGTTTTATTGAAGGAAGCACTGTTCCCATTGTCTGAAAGGTATCATCATCATCATCAGCCTGACTACACCCACTGCAGGGCAAAGGCCTCTCCCGTGTCTCTCCAATTAATCCTGTTCATTGTCAGCTGCGCCCACTCTATGCCTGCAAACTTCTTATCCTTATCCGCCCACCTAACCTTCTGCCGCCCCCTGCTCTGCTTGCCTTCTCTTGGAATCCACTCTGTTGCCGTTAAGGACCCGCAGTTATCTTGCCTTCGCAGTACATGTCCTGTCCAAGCCCACTTCTTGATTTCGACTAGGATGCCATTAACACGCGTTTGTTCTCTCACCCACTCTGCCTGCTTCCGGCCTCTAAACATTACACCTTTCATTTTCCATGGCTCGCTGTGTTGTCCTTGACTAATCCTGATGAAGAAGCGGTGGTACCGAACGTCCCTTATCGCAGCTCTTCCACTTTACTGCAGTATTTTGCTTTTGTGCGCGAACCGTGTCCTCGTAATCCTTCGGGATGGCGGGCGCACATCCCCTGCGTCCTCCCGTCGTCGCCATCGAGAAGACTGCGGCTCTACCAGCTGGCAACTCCAGTGCCGCGAACGCCCTGATGTCGAGCTTCCAGATTTGTCTCATGAATCCACGGTGACAGAGATGGAATCAGACAGCAGCAGCTTCGCGATTGTTGAGTCGCGCCGCCTGAAAAGGACGTTGCGCAGGACATCAACAGCGGGTGAGTTGCCTACGAGAACTGTTGACAAGCCAAGAGTTTTCTCAGTGGCCTTCGTTCCTACAACGCAGACGGCTAATCTGAACACCATTAAAAGGCAGCGGCTGACCCAATTTTTCGACCGGGTGGTCCCGGGACAAGTCTGTAAAGTCAGAATTAATGCATGGAAGAATGCCCTGACAATAGATATTAAATCTCACGCATCAGTAGACAAGCTGAAAGAAAGTAGTGTCCTCGGCGGTGTGGCGGTCCGCTCCTACGTTCCACACGGGAGGCGGACTACCACTGGGGTTATCACTGGTGTTGACCCGGAGATAGATGACAAAGACCTCCGGACGCTGAATAAATCTACGACCCGGATAGTTTGCATTCATCGTTTCGGCTGCTCCAAGTGTGTCAAGTTAGTTTTTGAAACTGACGCTTTCCCATCCCACGTCAAGGTGGGCTATCTGAGGCATCCTGCCACCATATATATTCAAAGGTCTGTTCAGTGCCACAAGTGCAACAAGATAGGTCATGTGAGTGATGTTTGCAAAAATCAGATATCCTGCCGTCAATGTGGCGGGAGGCACCAGCTAGACTGCTCGGGTGCCCATGAAGCAACAGCTAAGAACTGCCCTGAGATAAAAACGAGACTCATCCTGAAAAACATGTTTAAAAACAATTCGCCCCTCAAAAAAGCGGCTGCGCGTATTCGTCGCCGCAAACATCGTTCCCGGCGGCGTCGTCCGGATGCACACAATACTAGTCCAGCTGCACCAAAGTCGAAGGAAGTATCAGTTCAGCCAGCACAGCAGAATGAGCGTAAGAACGATAACAAGAGGCCTGCGGCCGTGTCCCACGTTATGCAGTGGCTCAGTCATGCGTTTGTGTTATCAACTTCCTCTGATGCTGAATGGCCTGCTCTGTCACCCGAGGACATCGGCACAGCAATACTAAGACTGGTTGCCACTCCAGCCGACACTGCTGGCAAGCCCGAAGGTCAGGATGGGAGCACTATGCTAAAAAGGCTTGTGTGTTCATTGCGCGTGCTGCTTTCAGGCATTAACACGCCAATAGCAAAGATTGTTGTGCAGTTTTTGGATGCACTTGGGCCGCTCTTGGCGGCATTGCAGTAATTCATTATGGCACAACCAAAACTCACCTCCTCTGTGACAATGCACGTGCGCCGTAGTGTAGTAGTGCATTGAAATGCCCGAGGCCTGCGCAGTCATCTGAGTGACTTCCAACAACGCGTCCACAAGTACCGCTTCCCTGTGCTTGTTATATGTGAGCCCAACATGCCGTCTCCTTTCCGCCTTTCTGGATACGTGCTGCCGTGGTCTCGCGAAGAAGACGAAACAAGCAAAGTGTTAGCTTGCATATGCCAAGACATTGCGCACGTCCGCCAAGTCCTACAGCCACACAACACAAACCATTACATCTGTTTGATAGTCACGCTAAAAGGACGCGTCTTTTCAATAATCGGTGCCTACATTCCACCTAGAGATGCCATTGATACATCGTACCGGTTTTCAGCTCTCCAGAGTTCTGCAGCTCCTCATATATTAGTGGGCGATTTTAATGCTAATCACCCTCAGTGGGTCGGTGCTGTTATAAATAACTAAAGCAGGAACCTGTTTGACTTCATGCACTCCCAGAATTTTGTCCGTATCCACGATGGTTCACCTACGTGTCTGCGTGGCACATCGTACAGCAGCTGCTTGGATCTGGCGTTTGTTTCAGCAAGCCTCCAGTCTTACGTCAGCTGGTGCAGTGACGTGGAAACACATGGGAGTGGCCACATTTCAACGTATGTATGCGTCAAGTGGTACGCACCTACTACGTCTCGCGTGCGATATACAGACTGGCCTGCATTTAGGACGTACGTGCAGACTTCCTATGTGGACCTCACAACACCGTCTAAAATAGAAGACCTGATTACGTCCTCGATCGGTGAGACCACGCGGTATATATGTGCGCCTACGCCAGGATCTACTACTGACGTGGACTTCCAAACGCGCAGTCCATCGGTGCGTCGAAAGGGAATACAGAAGAACTAAATCCACGTATGACCTCGCCATTTGTCGCCGGGCTCAACGAAAAATAAAGCGCCAACTCGCGAGATTATGGAGACAACGTTGGAGGCCGTTCTGTTCATCGCTGGACCCTCGCAAACCGCTGTCGCGTATTTGGAATGTAGCCAGGAGCTTGCGTTCACCCCCACATGAACGGCATCATTTCCATGCCCTGTCCATTTACCAATGCCGTAATAATGTAGAGGTAGCAGAAGAATTCTGCAAAATGGTTGTGGGCACAGCCCCCTTGCATCAAACAGTTTGGAGGCTTTTGTGCCACCTTCACCAGACGACCACTACGACATGCTATTCACGATGCCTGAACTAGAAACAGCTTTTTCCTCATGTAGCCGTCCATCTGCACCTGGTCCTGACGGGATTTCGTACGTGTCTTTCTCAACTTTGCATGGAAGGCCGAACTGTGCTGCTCTGTTACTACAATGATACATGGCCTTCCGGAATTCTTCCAGAACACTGGAAGATCAGCCACCTGGTTGCTCTTTTGAAGCTTGGAAAGCCTCCTTACGAGCTTACCTCATACCGGTCAGTTGCACTAGCAAGCTGCGTCGGTAACGTTATGGAGCGAATGGTGCTGGCGCGGCTCGAATGGTTTTTAGATAAAAATGCTCTCTATCCGGACATGATGACAGGGTTCCGGCGGGGACGTTTTTCGGTTGAGAGCGTAATCGACCTCATATCGACAATGTAACATGAAAAACGCAGTCGCCGACTCGTCGCTGCTGTGTTCTTGGACATCAAAGGGGACTACGATAATGTACTTCATAACGCCATCCTTGATGCCCTTGACGACAGAGGCGTTGGTGGCCGGATGTACTCGTGGATTGTGAGCCACCTCAACGGCCGGTCCGTTTACATGTCTACGCCTGATGGAGAGACTACCCGCCATCAGGTTTGCCGTGGAGTTCCTCAGGGAGGAGTACTCAGCCCAACCCTATTTAACGTGGCATTTATTGGACTGGTGATTGAGCTTCCCCCTCACATTCGCATCAGTGCCTATGCTGGTGATATCTGCATCTGCGATTCGGGTTCTCCACGGCCTCAAATGCGCGCGAGATTACAACATTCCGTGTCATATACTTCAAAGTACGTACAACGTCAGTGTTCGCACTTAGAAGCTGAAAAAATGTGCTATGGTCGCATTCACGCCCAAGGCTGTCTGCCGATACCCGGTAACACTTCAAGGGGTTGCAATACCATACGTTTCACAGCATTCTACCTTTCCTGTCGATTTGTAGCCAGCCGTACAGCTGTGCCGTTCTCTAGACCGGAAACCACTTGTCTCTTTTCGGAATCGATGAGGAGTGCGACGGCTAGGTACTGTGCCCTGCCAGACACTCGAAACATCCGCCTTAAACGGCTAGATCCGGCGATGACCTTTTCTGTTCTTCGAGGAATACCACGCCCTATTGCATGCGTACTCCATAGATTACGTTTAAACGTCGCCTTCACGCGCAAATACTTGCACATAATTGGACAAGTGGACTCCCCGGACTGTACCACATGTGGCGTGCTAGAGAATATAGAACGTTTTAGTGGCGTATCCAGCATATGAACGTGAAAGACTCGCATCTGCTTTGAAGTCTATGGACACAAGGCCCCTCTCGGAGGATTTGATCCTCGGCGCTTGGCCAGATAGTTTGAAAACTGCACAGGCAACGCGAGCGCTCTCACGCTTTTTAAGCGACACGGACCTTGCCTCGCGTTTTTGATGTCTTAAAGTGTGCCTTGTTTTTAATGTATTTTTTCATCTGCCTCCTCCCCTCATCATCATCCCCCATCGTCACCCTGTTTTTTCTCCTCTTCCCGTTCCCCAGTGCAGAGTAGCAGGCCAGATATTTATTTTTCAGGCACACCTCTCTGCCTTTTCAGTCAATAAACTCACTCTTTATCTTAAGCTGAACCCTTTTCGTTAGCCTCCACGCTTCTTCCCGTAGGTGAGTGCCGGTAAGGTAAGGCTGTGTACACTTTTCTCTTGAGGGATATTGGTAACCTCCTATTCATGATCTCAGAGAACCTGCTATATGCGCTCCAAACCATTCTTATCCTTCTAGTTATTTCCCTCATGATCCGGCGATGGCGTAGACGTACAGCGACCGCCTCGCGTGCGAGAGGACCGGGGTTCGAATCCCTGTGCCGCGAAATTCTCCAGCGGGTTCGAAAAAAAATACTGCGCGTATCGATGGAATCGCATAAGCTGGCCTGGTGTGCGGCCTGATCTCGGTGACCAGAACCGACAACACACTCCCTCATCAGAATAGGATTTGGCCATCCTTGTGCAGAACTTGGCCACAACCTTCCAAGAACGAACCAATTAACTCAATGGAATACCGACTAAAAATTTTGACTTCAGACGAGATGATACGCTTCAGGGGCGTAAGGACCATCCTGCTAGAAAGCTTCAGAGTCAGGCATTAGGATGAACATAATTGAATACAATATTGAATGCACCCCAAGGAGCCGCTTGTCATTTTTAACAGCATCGAGTGACGCCAAGGTGCACTCGCCGCAACTATCGTGACGTCTCTAAATCCAGTAGCTGTTCACAGGAATAATTAGTGCTCGCTGTTGAAGCGGACGTCATCTGGAATGCGTCCGCCCTGATTAGCCGGCCAACCGTGACGCCAAGGTGCACTCCTGTGCTGGTGCGGGCCGAGGCGGAAACTGCCGATACATAATGGTTTTTAATTGTTAACGTTGCGCACTGGTCCTTGAGCTCGTTTTCATGATAATGTAGTGCACAGATTCATTTACAAATGAAAAAAAAACCGGAGACCCAAAAGCATTGGGTCTGTGTCCCTTAAAAATTTAGAACTTTCACAGTGGTTGCACGGGTCCTACTTGGGGTAAAACTTCCTAGAGTGCCCACGCTCTTCCACATTTACAGCAAGTGCAGGAATTACGGAAGCCAGAACTGATATTTTTTGCTCCGTTACTCTATCTTTCTATATTTCCAGAGTCCATGAAACGCTTTGTGTTGAAATTATTTTGACAAACAAGGGGGTACATTGTTAGAGAGAGAACATATATTAAGGTGAGGCATGAAAAAATAACAGAGCCTCTTCCCGTGCCACAAGTCTAACAAGTGTATACCAATATTTAAATAGACAACTTGGGCCGAAACCAAGAAAACTTTATTTTGTAAAAAAAGGTCGCTAGTTCCCACTAGCGAAACGGCAGCCAAGGCAGCGGGCATGATCGCGGGGGTTTATTTATGATCAAAAGATAAAAATGTAACTAGGACGCTTATATTATCTCTATAATGCTTCTTTCTTGTAGGTCTTCCATTACACAAATATTACACGTTGCCTTGTTGTGCAACTTTGTGATGGCTTGAAATCTTGCATCATCTTGCATCATCTTCGGATACACAACACTTGGCCCTGTTTTTGATGTAAAGCAATGGTTTTTCCTGGGACCTTAGAGCCGTAGCACCCTGCGCTTCTGGGCTTGATGTCCCTGAAAGGAGTTCCTGAGGTATTTCTCTTCGGCTTTGGAGCTGAAAGAAAAATGGCTAGAAATGGATTAATTCCCCCAATCCCCGGATGAAGTTTCCAGAGAATTAACCTGATTTTGAGCCTTGGGTTTCCTAAAGTGAAAAGACGCCATCAACTACTAGTAACCCTTTCGATGACGCTCAACCCAATAGGCCCTCGCGTCTTCCTCCTATTTTTGTTTTAACTACGTGTCCATAAAGCATGGTAATTACATTACTCTCTTCATACGAGGGCCAGTACCATGCGACCCGAAGCTTTTGAACTGTCTTGCATAGCTTCTTGCTGCGTTTCCTTTTTTTTCACCGACTCTCTTTTATTCCTCTCCTTCTCACCGATACACACACACACACATATATATATATATATATATATATATATATATATATATATATATATATATATATATATATATATATATATATATATATATATATATATATATATATATATACCAAAAGTGATTTCTGGCAGCTGATTTGGTCAATATACTATAAAACCACCAAAAATTGAAAAACATAACGACATTTCGGCTGGTGGACCAGCCGAAACATCGTGAATTAAAACATGTTATGTTTTTCAATTTTTGATGATTTTATAATGTTTGGTTTGGTTTAGTTTATGGGGATTTAACGTCCCAAAGCGACTCAGGCTATGAGAGACGCTGTAGGGAAGGGCTCCGGAAATCTCGACCACCTGGGGTTCTTAAACGTGCACTGACATCGAACAGCAAAGATTGTATTATATATATATATATATATATATATATATATATATATATATATATATATATATATATATATTCGCACTTCCCCCTTCCTCATTTCCCACTTCCTATCAAAAATGGCTGTAGTTTCTCCTTTATACCCTTCTCTCTTTGTGGGTTTGAGGCTCTTCATCTCCACTGACATCCCATCAGCCGCCCACTCCTCCATTACTGGCGATAAAAAAAGTAAAAATGAGGCCCGAGTTCGGTGGGTTAGCAAGCAGAGCTCTGACTAAGTCCCGGTCGCAGTTGAACTGCCTGCATAGCCGGGGTTGCCTCCCCTAAGATATAAACATCCACCTCCAAGCTTTGTTGCTCGGACTACTTGGTATTTCTCAGCTACTAAGGTAGTACAAGGCTTCCCTGCACAATGTATCTCGGCAGAAATCAGTGCAGCTTTGGCGTTACGCCTGGGTCCTGACATGTACTTGCGACCCTCGCTAGGAGGTCGCCTGCGTGAGGGCAAGGCGCCATTTTATCCTTTTTTTTCTTGCTCTGTATAATGGGCAACGAATCTTTATTAAACTTCAGTGTCCAACTTCCCTTTTCTTCTGGAGGTGCCCAGAGTAAAAAGAAATATTATTGGCGCCTCATGCGGAGTCCCTCTTGATTACCCGCTCTGGATAAAGCTCTGTTGGGGCTATAATTCACTTGTGAGGTCTCGTTGCCACCATGTCCAAGTAGGCGCCTGTGGTTAGCTGATTGCACCTACAGCTAATGGTGCGTACACCCCTTCTCAACTGAGATTCATCCCGGGCAAGTTTGATCTCTGCCATGTGTCAGATTGCAGTGATGTAGAATTCTCATGTTTTGCCATGTTAAATGAATGCGGGCGGCGGTGGCCGACCGTACGAGCCAGTGGCTGCCTCAAGCGATGCGAAACTACTCTGAACGTCCTACTACGACTAGTAGACCTGTTAGTTTCTGCTGTTTCTTCTTTACTTTTTATAATTTCTTGTTCGAAATTCGCAAGACTGCCCCTGTATCTCTTTTTGAGTTGTGATCTGAACTAGGGAACTACTAAGGGACAACTAAGTTCTGATCTAAGGGACAATCTGTGAGATAATGGTCAAATGATTCTGCAGGTTTATTACATTTATACATATTTTATTGGAGGTTAATAAATCTTCGAAGGTAGTAGAGGAATTGTCCATGTCCTGACACGGCCTGAGTTGCGAAATGGTCCAGAGGAAAGTGTGAAGAAACTTTTGTTTTTCTTGATCCACTGTAAAAAATATGTTTATTCCGCATTCTGCCACACTCTACTCCAGAGAGTGAGATATTTGTCCCTGAGTTTATTTTTATTAAAAGTATTGGTCATTGGTGTTTCCACTGCCTGGCCCTCCGTACAAACTTTCTTTTGCCATATCATCTGCTAGTTAATTTCCAAGTTTCCCTGGTGCGCTTTTACATACGTTAGTCATATGTAGTGTCTAGAGCTATTTAATGCTCCCCTAGTATTCTGATTAAATTAATTCAGATTGTGAGGATTTCTGAGGACCAGAAGGGTTGGCAGACTATCAGTGCTTATTTAATAGGAGGCTGTTCTAGGCATAGATGCAATTTTTTCTATTGTTGTTTTGATGGCTATAGTTTCTGGTATAAAATTGTCTGCATGACTAGGTAAATTCAACATTTTAAAATCCATAACTTTTCCATCCTTGTTAATTATGACGTAGCTTGCTCCCACCTTCTTCTCTTGTTCTGAGCCATCTGTTTACAGTTTGTTTGAGATGCAATAGAAGAATACTCATACCCTTTAACTTCTGCCGGGTGTACGAGCCATTTGTTGCCTTTAGCACCAATGTTCGGACTCCAGTATTCCTGTTCCTCTAAGCTAAATTGTTGAACGTTATTGGGAACCCGATGGAGCTCGATATTCCTTCCTAATGTTGAATAAACAGGTAGACTATTTGTAACTACTTTCAAGGTGCTGTTAGGTATTTTTCTGTAACCTTTACTGATGTTTAAAAGCGGAATCCTCGGAATACTTCTTAGTTTTCTAAGCATATGAGTATTGTTAGAAAACCAGATAGGAGATGAATATGCCATTGCTCTTTCAATACCTCTAGTATAAATTTGTTGTAATTTTGTTGGCGATATTCCCCAGTTGTTCGCCTTAATCTGCGAGAGGTAGTAGGTGTGTGCCTGTACTTTATATTTATAATTTATCCAAGAATCTCAAAGAACTGTTGAAAGTGACACCTAAAATCTTTAAAGACTGAACACACCTGATGGCCTTTCCACCCATATAGAGAACGGGTGGCCTTTTCTGATACTATTTACCTCGCAATAAAAATTCACACTTCCTATGACTGACGGTCAATTCCTCACATGTGCCCATGAGTGGACCGTCTCCAGAATTGTGTTGGCCACGTCCTCAAGTCCTCTTCTTGACCTTGCTTTTACTGTGATGCTGATATCATCCGCAAATGCTCATACCTTTACTCCATCTGCTAAATTCCTTTTGAAGAGTTTGTCAATTATAAGTTTCTATAGTAAGGGGCTCAGCGGTGAGCCTTGTGGAATGCCTTTTCATAGCTTATAGAACAGAGTACAAACAAGTAAGGAGTATGTTATCTTCCTTTCCGATAACGCAGACTATAACGTCTTGCTTAAATACTGTTGAATCTGCTGATCCACTACCTCTTTTAATGCAGACTTTTTGCTTATGCTTCCACAACCATTCTTTATGTCGAGGTATAAGATTAGAATTTTTAGCTTCTGTCGCTTTCCATAATTTTACTAAGGGCATGAACTGTCAATCTGCCCTCCGCAAAACTATATTGATTCTTCGGAAAGGCTCGTTGATGCGACAAGTGAAAATAAATTGGTTGATAAAATAGTTTCTCAAATGCTTCTCCAAATATAGAAATACTGCCATGGGCTGCCCGTTTTGCTCTCTGGTGTTCTATTCTTAGGAATAATTATTACTCTAGGGACTCTCCAGGCTTTCGAGAAGTATAGAAATTTTAAAGATGCAATATGTTGAGGAAAAATCCTTGCTACTATCGTAAGGATGTAAGAGTCACCTTGTTGTTAAAAGGGCGGGTCTTGGAGCTATACTCTTCCTAAAGCAAGCTTTTTATGACTCCAGTAAGTGCGTTCGCAGTAAATGGAATAATCGATTCCTGAAATCCCTCTCACTGTCCAAAGAGCTGGTTTGTACCCGTTGCAAACTGTGTGATGCTTGTTCCGCCTCGCATAGGCTTCCCAGAGGGAACTCTTTGGAATCTCTTAATGTTCTGCATACTTCTTCATTAGGCTGTTTGGTTGCTTTGATTATGGTACCTTCTCCAATTTTCTTTTTTAAGGTACGAAACTGCGCAACTAACACGAAGGACCAGAAAAAGAAACACGGACACGCGCTGACTTACAACTGTCCGTTTTAATCAGAAATCCACATATTTATAATCTCTAATCGCCGCGTCAGAGCCTCACGCCATCATCACAAACTACAACCTAAACAGAAAGACAAATAACAATTGCTGAAACGTAAGCACCTACAGGATCCCTTGTTGTTCCATCAGCCATATCTCGCGCTTAGACAAGGCCATCGAACTGCTTGCTGCTCACACACGAGTCAGCTTCTGTGAAGATATGATACGCCTCTACTACTCCTCGTACCAGTTCCTCTTTATGACAATACAGCAGCACACTGTTATCAAAGTACGGTGTGCACAGGCAGGATTTACAATGTGCAACCAACTTTGATGAACAAGAGCCTCCCAATTAATTAGCATGTTCCAACAGGCGATCATTGAGGCACCTGCCTGTTTGGCCCACGCAGATATGGCCGCACGAGAACGGAATCCTGTAAACCACTCGAACGCTTTACTGCACAAACTTAGTGCCATGACGAACTCTACACCCTTCTTTGGTGTTACCACTTTCTTGGGATTCACTAACACCGGAAACTTGCTCAATTTGTTTAGCGCAGAAAACAGGATCTTGCCACCAAACTTCTCCGCTATCTTCTTCAATCTCTACGATAGGCGATGAACGTATGGGATCACCGCCCCTTTGTTCTTAATAATAATAATAATAATTGGCTTTGGGGAGAAACGAAATGGCGCAGTATCTGTCTCATATATCGTTGGACACCTGAACCGCGCCGTAAGGGAAGGGTAAAGGAGGGAGTGAAAGAAGAAAGGAAGAGAGAGGTGCCGTAGTGGAGGGCTCCGGAATCATTTCGACCACCTGCGGATCTTTAACGTGCACTGACATCGCACAGCACACGGGCGCCTTGTTCTTACAGCATTTGCGATTTTAAGCTCCGATTTCTTCTCTCTTTGCTTTCACTTTTCGGAGTAGCCTGTTGCACGCAGACACTGGTACACTTTCCGGTAAACCTGCCGCTGTGCAACGAAACCACTGTGTGTCAAAGCTTGAACCCACTTCATGCAAGCACGACTTCCTAATAGCCGCTCCCAGGCACGCCATGGCGATCCCATTCTTGACCAGCTTGGAATAATTGGAGTCAAAATCGAGGAGTGGCTTTTGAGTTCTTTGGGCGTAGTGCCAACAAACATTGTTTCTTTGAAACTTGAAGTTCAAGTCCAAAACCTGCAGGCGGTCTTCAGAAGGCATTTCATAAGTGAACGTTAGTTCAGGCGCCGTGCTTGAAAATACTTTCTAGATGTCATTCACCACTTGAGGGCTGGCTTCTGTCGGTAGCGCCACAAGATAGTCATCCACATATCTAAGGATGCTCAAATTACAATCCTTGAGTTCTTTTCCCAGTTCCCTGTCTGCTGCGCTTAAATATATATTGCTCAGAACAGGTGCTACGCTTGAGCCTATGCATATGCCGGACCGCTGGACGTATGTGCCACCTCGCCACGCCACCAACGTACTCTGCAGATGCACGCTTAATAGCTCCAGGAATGAATCTACTCGAATTTCGCATTGCATCACAAACCGACGCTCGTCGTTGTCTCCTGTGATACATTCCTTGACATGTTTCATGACATTTAGATGTGGCAGCGAGTAATATAGATCTTCTATATCGACGCTGAATGCGGATACAACGCCCAGTTCAGTACTCGATAACATCTTGACAACCTTGTCAGAATTTTCCACCAGGAACGGGTCCTTTATGTCCAAAGAAGATAGCTGCCTTTTCAGGAATCCTGACACCAAGTATGCCATGTTCCGTGTTCATTCACTATTGCTCCGAAAACGACATCCACTTTGTGGCTTTTCGCGGAGAAAAACACTTCGAGCTGAAGCCCTTTTCTGCTACGTACAGCTTTTTGAAGACCCTTTAAGTTTAGCTCTTGGAGCAGGGCGACTGCCTGTGTTTTGCACTTCTTCAAGCTTGCCTGCACTAGCTTGAAGTGTTTGTTAACTGCTGTCTGCTTTTTGCCCAAATAAGCTATCAGGTCAAACTACAAACTTGCCATCTTTGTCAGCAAGTATAGCTCGAAGGTTGTTGGCCAGCAGGTGTTCCACGACCTTAAAAATTAGTCCTTTGAAATGTCAATTTCATCCACACAGTCAGCGGCGCACCGGAACCGAACTTCTTCTTTCACTTGTCGAGAGAGCTTTTTTTTCTGGCATGCTCAATCCTGGAGCATCTGAGAATTTTAGTCCAAGGCTAAGGAGCTTTTCATATTTTTGTTCAATCTTGCACCTCCAAGCAGCAGGACGTCCCTTTTTTTCCGTCGTCTTCCTCTCTTTCTTCGGCAGGGAACGCAGTGTGAATTTCCAGATGCATTCAGTAAGCATTTCAGCCATTGCACTCCAATCTCTGTACACACTCACTTGCTTACTCTTCCCTTCCCTGATGCCGCAATATACCCAGAGGCAGTCCTTGAGATATCTTGCTTGTCTCCAGCATTCCGCATAAATAAGTTTGCACATCCGCCTTAGGCGTCCTGGAAACGCGTATCCGTGTTTCTTCTTTTTCTGGTCCTTCGTGTTAGTTGCGCTGTTTCGTACCTCAGGCTGCATTACCAATTCGTCCACTTTGCTGTGTTGCTACAAGATATTTCTCGTACACAGGTCTTTTTTATGTGTAATAACCTTGACCTTTCTAATCCCGCCGTACTGACCTATTTCTTGGTATGCTCGAAGTTCACTCTGCCCAACGGACATCCAGACTATCTGCGGACTTCTTAAACCTTCCTCAGGACACATAAGGCGGATGTGCAAAATTATTTCTGCGGAATGCTGGAGACAAGCAGGATATCCCAAGGACTGCCTCTGGGTATACTGCGGCATCAGGGAAGGGAAGAGTAGGCACGTGAGTGTGTACAGAGATTGGAGTGCAATGGCTAAACAGCTTACTGAATGCATCTGGAAATTCACACTGCGTACCCTGCCGAAGAAAGAGAGGAAAAGGACGGAAAAAAAGGGACGTCCTGCTGCTTGGAGGTGCAAGATTGTAAAACAAATATGAAAAGTTGCTTAGCCTTGGACCACAGTTCTCAGTTGATCCAGGACTGAGCATGCGATAAAAAAAGCTCTTACGAGAGCTATCTCTGGACAAATGAAGGAAGGAGTTCGGTTCCGGTGCGCCGCTGAATGTGTGGATGCAATTGACACTTCAAAGGACCATAGGAGGCGTAGACCATTTTCAAAGGTCGTGGAACACCTGCTAGCCATCCACCTTCGAGCTATACTAGCTGAAAAAGAAGGCACGTTTGTAGTTTTACCTGATAAATTAATTGGGGGAAAAGCAGAGGCAGCAGTTAACAAACACTTCAAGCAAGTGCTAGTTAGCCCGAAGAAGTGCAAAACACAGGCGGTCGCCCTGCTCTAAGAGCTAAACTTGGAGGGTCTTCAAAAAGCTGTACGTAGAACAAGAGGCCTTCAGCTCGAAGTGTTTTTCTCCGCGAAAAGCCACAAAGTGGATGTCCCTTTCAGAGCAATAGTGAATGAACACGGAACATGGCATACTTGGTGTCAGGATTCCTGAAAAGGCACCTATATTCTTTGGTCATAAAGGACCCGTTCCTGGTGGAAAATTCTGTCAAGGTTGTCAAGATGTTATCGAATAGTGAATTGAGCGTTGTATCCGCGTTCAGCATCGATATAGAAGGTCTATATTACTCGCTGCCACCTCTAAATCTCATGAAACATGTCAAGGAATGTATCACAGGAGACAACGACGAGAGTCGGTTTGTGATGCAATGCGGAATTCCAGTAGATTCATTCCTGGAGCTAATAAGCGTGTATATGCAGAGTACGTTGGTGGCGTGGCGAGGTGGCACATACGTCCAGCGGTCCGGCATATGCATAGGTTCAAGCGTAGCACCTGTTCTGAGCAATATATATTTAAGCGCAGTAGACAGGGCACTGGAAAAAGAACTCAAGGATTGTACTTCGAGCATCCTTAGATATGTGGATGACTATCTTGTGGCACTACCGACGGAAGCCAGCCCTCAAGTGGTGAATGACATCAAGAAAGTATTTTCAAGCACGGCGCCTGAACTAACGTTCACTTACGAGATGCCTTCTGAAGACCGCCTGCAGTTTTTAGACTTGAACTTCAAGTTTCAAAGAAACCATGTTTCTTGGCGCTACGCCCAAAGAACTCAAAAGCCACTTCTCGATTTTGACTCCAATTATTCCAAGCTGGTCAAGAATGGGATCGCCATGGCGTGCCTGGGAGCGGCTATTAGGAAGTCGTGCTTGCATGAAGTTGGTTCCAGCTTTGACACACAATGGTCTCGTTGCACAGCGGCAGGTTTACCGGAAAGTGTACTAGTGTCTGCGTGCAACAGGCTACTCCGAAAAATGAAAGCAAATAAAGAAGAAATAGAAGCTTAAAATCGCAAATGCTGTAAGAACAACGGGGCGGTGATACCATACGTTCATCGCCTATCGCAGAGATTGAGAAGTTTGGTGGCAAGATCCTGTTTTCTGCGCCAAACAAATTGAGCAGGTTTCCGGTGTTAGTGAATCGCAAGAAAGTGGTAACACCAAAGAAGGGTGTGGAGTTCGTCATGGCACTCAGTTTGTGCAGTGCAGCGTTGGAGTGGTTTACAGGGTTCCGTTCTCGTGCGGCCATATCTGCGTGGGCCAAACAGGCAGGTGCCTCAATGATCGCCTGTTGGAACATGCCAATTAATTGGGAGGCTCTTGTTCATCAAAGTTGGTTGCACATTGTAAATCCTGCCTGCGCACATCGTACTTTGATAACAGTGTGCTGCTATATCGTCATAAAGAGCAACTGGTACGAGGAGTAGTAGAGGCGTATCATATCTTCACAGAAGCTGACCCGTGTGTGAGCAGCAAGCAGTTCGATGGCCTTGTCTAAGCGCGAGATATGGCTGATGGAACAACGTGGGAGCCTGTAGCTGCTTACGTTTCAGCAATTGTCATTTGTCTTTCTGTTTAGGTTGTAGTTTGTGATGATGGCGTGAGGCTCTGACGCGGCGATTAGAGATTATAACTATGTGGTTTTCGAATTAAAACACACAGTGTAAGTCAGCGCGTGTCCGTGTTTCTCCTTTTTCTGGTCTTTCGTGTTAGTTGCGCTCTTTCGTACCTTAAGATGCAATACCAACTCGCTCACTTTGCTGAGATGCTACAATTTTCTTTGCTGCTAATTTGTAGGTAATGTGAATATATTTTTATTCTTAATGCGATTGCAGAATTCCTTCCATGACTCATCTTTTTTTCTATTTCATTAACTCATTGTACTTATGCAGTGTCTCCTCGTATACATTCTTAAAATCTTCCCTTAATAAATTCCTTGCTCTTTGATATCTCCGCCTCAATGCTCGCAGTCTCTTTCACTCCAGTTCCAATTCCGGGCACCACCAGGGCTTGGCTATTTTATGCTGGTTTTGCGATTTAACTTTCATGGAAAACTTGTCAGTTAATGTCCTAATCTTACTATAAAACATTTTGATGACATAGACAAGGTGTTGTGGTGACATAATTGTTATGCTGCTACTTTTTTTAACCAGTCATCCTTTCTGAGCTCTGACAGATATCTATATTCGCCCATTTAAGTTAGACGTTTGATAATGCCTCGTTGCTCCTGTACTAAAGCTGTCCGTATATACTTATGGTCTTAACTATTTGGAATGTCTAGTACTTCCCAATCTTCTATTATCTTCATTATTGTTGCTGAGGTTATAGTCAAGTCTATCCAACTGCGGCCGTTGACTGTTTCGAACGTCTGTATGGAATTGCCCTCATTTAATACTGTTAGATTATTTCTTGCGACAAACTCCAATATCTTGGTGCCTCTGTCATCCATAATATGACCACCCCACAGAATATTTTTGCTGTTAAAAACTCCCGCTCTAATTAGGTGATCCACTGTACTCTGTGCTAGATGTTCCTCAATTTCAGTGTGTATCTCCTAACATCCTGCTTAGGTTGAATATAAACATTTGCGATGTCTTTTTCTCTAGCATTGACATAAACCTTCAATATTATTAACTTTTGCGATACATGTATGGGAAAAATACTTAAATTTGGGTTGTGTACTATTGCTGCCAATTTTTGTTTCTCGTTAGAATGAAATTTTTTTTCTTTTAAAGGGAATCTAATAACGTTGTTTTCTGGGACATAAGGCTCTTGAATTACAGTTATATCTCGACTGAATTCCAGACTGTTGCTACACAGATCCAGTGTCGCTCTAAATGACCTGCCTAAGTTTACTTGCAGTATTGAAAACGTTGCCATGATTTCTGTTTCTTGTCCGCGATGGTAGACCTAGGTTTTCAGTATTGGCTGTGACTTGCGGTTTGCAACTGGAGATTTATAGGTTTGAAACCAGGGATAGAGTTTCCCTGATCTGTGCGTCCTTGACGACTGGGCACAGAAAACTCAAAAATGAATGCTCTCTGCGCAATGGGCAGTTCAGCCTCTTCACATGCTCTGCAATTCTTAATTCTGGAGTTGCACTTTGGCTCATGATGATCCCCAGAACACCCGGTACAACGAGAGTTGTTATCACAATCCCTCTCTAGGTGTCCGAGCTTTGAGCAGTTCTTACATCTTGTAACATAAGTATTGTCATAGAATGGGCACACCGACCATAGAATATTGATTCTAGACTTACCTTTTAATGCTTCAAATGCCTTTTGAGTCAGCTCCACCACAGCAGTCATACCATTTCGGACATTCCAAACCTTGACTACTGAAATGTCCTCCGAACCACATTTCAGCTCGTTTTATGCCACCATCCTTTCTGTCAGCTGCTGCACGGGGAAATCGTCTAGGATCCCAACTATTTTAATCTGAGGCAACCTATTTTTGGGCCTCCTTGTTTCGGCTTTGTCCTTTGTTGCGGGATTGTTACACAACTGCTCCTCTAAATTTGTGATCCCTACTGGTGAGGTCAACGCGATTGCCACTCCTTCCCGACTCTACCGCATCGACACCTCCTTCAATCCCAGTTTACAAGGATCAATGCTCTCTTGTATAAGCTTGGACAGTCTTTCTGTCCCTAGTGACTCTGAGCGCACCACTAATGCTGCAGTTTTCCTGTGAGGGAGCTCCTTTCTCATCTCTTCATTTACTTCCTCTCTTTTCTCTTTGAAGGCCCCTTGTACTGCTTCGCTATAAGTACGGCTCTCCTTTTCTCTTAGAATATCAACCTCGCCTCGGAGTGAATACAGCTCGTGCGTTGCCTCCATTGCAATCACTTTCATATAAGGGAAGTCAGCCAAGGCAGTATTGATGAGGAGTGATCCCTCCTCATCCTCTTCTATCTTTGCTGCTAGTTTCACTAAGGCCTTGAAAAATTTTTGGTCAGCTTTCCCATCCTGTGCCTGATGGTACGATCCTGTTCTGACTCTCCTGTGTGACCACACTGGGTTTCCTCGTGAGTGCTGAAACATTCAGCTGTGTGTTCCTCTCTTCCCTGACCATCCATCTTTGGAAACTCTTAACGAAAATATTCATCCTCCTGAGTATGGGAGAGCACTTTCCTATCCCCTCCCCACTCCAATGTTTCGGCCTCTGTCAGAGTGGGTGCTTCCGAGAAGCTTTTATCCTTCAAAAGTTCCTTCGGGGTCAGCTACGCTTGTTGTTTGTTCCTATTCTTTTTCTTTTCCTTCCCTTTATCTTTCTTTCTCATCTTGTCAGGTTACAACACGATCTCTCGCGCCTATACTCTTGTTAGTTGACTAGCTCGTCCGCTAATTCAACTATTTATTAATTATGTACGTGCTTAACTTGTTTAGAACTGCTTAAAATACCTCAAAGCATTATTAATACCTCAAATGATTCACTCAGACACTTTCTGAGCGAAAAAATAATTTTTCCGAAAATTCGCCACATTTCGTGGAATTCGTGCACGCAGTATAACAACACTCTACTTCCCTGGCTCCAGAGACAAGATAATTGTTGTCTTTTGATCAAAACCAGCTACAAAACTGAAATCAATGTTTTTCAATGCTCTGTAGTTTTTAGAACACAGTGATATAATACACTATGCACTTCTTTTCATCAGAACGTGAAAAAAAGTTTTCTACCGGCAGATAGCTTGGTTGCCTAGCAACTACTTAAATGAACACCATTAACGGGGAGTTTTCTATTAATAACTCCCCTAAAAATGGCACTCGCGTCCTAAAAATGGTGCCGAAAGATTCGCCACTCCCCCAGGAATCTAAATATATATGGTATTCAAGGTGTAGCTCGGGTAGATTCCCAATGCCGGCCGTTAAAAACCTTTATAAGTGGCTAAGTTCAGGTCTAAATTATAGCTTGGTTGTTTATGTACTAATATTGGTAATAACGTTTAGACAAATAGGTCTACCACTAATACATTATAAACCAAAATGACTGGAAAATAGACGCGGATACACTACGGCTCAGTTTGCTTGGTTGCAAGCAGTTTTGTTTTCGCAAAATGCTATTTTTAGTGGCGCATGGCTGGGCCTTTGTTTACACTAGGCCTCGGTGCTAAAAACCGTTATAACTTTCGTACTATTTGCTCCAGAATTATGAAATTTGAATATGAAGTGCAGTGTACATTTATGATAGAGCAGTGTAAAATATATTTGACTTAAATGAGGGTCCTAGCAACGAAAAGTAGAAAAAACCTTCCACCGATCCATCCGCTGACCCGATCGCCCTGCCGCCGTGGTTGAGACCAAGAGGAATAAGTCCATTGTTCATTGCAAAGCTGCTGCACAGCAGAGACAAAAATTACGAACAGCAGTTATTGTGATACAATCGCGCATCATATTCATACAAACGGGGCAGCAGCAGGTCAATACGGCTATATAGCAGCGTGACGCATTCTTGCAGAGTGGACATTTTCTGGCTTAATTTTTTAATTGCTATGTGCTCTCTTCCATATCCTCCAGCTATTTTTGGTAATCCGCCGCATTTGGTTATACGTCGTACTGTTCGTTCTTATGATTTATCGTTCGACAGCTAGTTCAGTTTGACGCTTCAATCTTCTGGGCGTACGAGCGTCACCACGCTGCAGAATTGGAACGAGAACACTCCTTTGTTCAAAAGGACCATCTCGCAGGGAATAAATATCGAGCAGAGTTTCAGAACGCCTATCCGATTTTCATTCCACATCCTCTGAGCATAGCAGCAAACACAACATCAAAACATATTCTTATATCTTTTCGCAAACTCTTGAGGCCCCGTGCAAACAAATAAACAAGGGCCACCTGACCCTTTAGCCAGCAGTGTACATTTCTTGCAAACCTCCATCATACAAGGTTGATGCATAGGAGCATTGTTCCGACTACTGCTCCCATGCCCGGAAAGTAAAATGGCAAAGGTCAAGAAGAAAAATTTCAAAACTTCAAGAAACACTGGAAATTGACTCTCATGATGTCAGTACATAAGGAAGTAAACCTAATTTTCCACATTTTGAAGCGTGTCGGTTTTATGCGAAATGTTATGATCGCGCGCAAATGACCTAGTCGAAAACGAGGTGAAAAGAGTGACACCTTACACCCGTGTGAGACAGCTAGTAATATAAAAAAGAAGGTTCTGTAAATTCTAAGTAGCCTGACCAATTATACTGAGCAGTAAAAAGCTTTGCACGCAAAGAAAAAAAAGTGCGGAGAGTCATGGCAACCAGTCGCCCTCTCTAAGCAACGACAAACCAACAATAGCAGCGGGGCGTGCAGGACAGAGTCGAAGCCAGCATCGTCGTAAGCTTTACTTTAGCATATCGATATTACAATGGCGGAAAATTGAGAACAATATTCCAGAGCGCGTTCTGACCGCGGATATTATCATTATTCTAAAAACATGCACTGCAAGACAAGCAGCTCTCCGATATCTCTCCTATCACCCCGCCATGTGCTAGCTGTGGCCACCTCTCGTCGCCGTAAACCTTCTAATCTCCCCCGTCCACCTGACTTTGCTAACTTCCCTTCACCTCAAATCTTATACGTCCCTTTAAAGGTCGATAGTTATATTTCCTTCCCATTACATCACCTGCCCATGTCTATTGCTTCTTCTCGATTTTGACTAGGGCGTCATAACCCGCCCACTGCACTCATCTTATCTGTTAGTATTGCACCTGCGGTGTCGTCTTTGTTACAGCCGAGCGCCTGAATGGCAACACTCGAAGGAGGCTCGAAGCCGTGAGGCGCAACTCATTGGCACAGCGTCAGAATAAAATTCGTTGCTGGAGGGGCAAACCTGCGACTCAGTCCTCTGCATCGTCCTTCGCCACTTTACGAAATTGGGGATCACTCCTTCAGTCACCGCAGCTCACCCTTCCGCCTGCATGTACCATTATACCGTCAAGATGCCGCTGTAAAGCCAACAGCATCTTGATATCGAGTTCCTCCAGATGGATCACAGCTTCCATTCCGCACACTTTGCATCGCAGTGAGTCCGATTCGGCCACCTGCTTGCCGACTTGCGGCCCTCAAGGTGCGCGACGCTCACACAGCAGCCTGTGTTAGCCATATATGCATGTGCCCGTTCTACATGTTGGTTTTGTACTGAGTGCATGAGTGCTGAAGTTTCGACTTGGCCAAATCCTGAGACACAGGACATCGGCCTGATCAATCCACAGCTGCTACTGGACAGTAGCAGCTGTAGCAGCCGTTGGCTTAGTAGCAGCGGTTGGAATAGACCGCAACACGTTTTACTGTTATCCATGGTAAAACAGCGCGGAAAAAACACAAGGACGGAACAAACACGACGACACGAGCTCATCAGCGCTCGCCCTGTTTGTTCCGTCCTTGTGTTTTTTCCGCGCTGTTTTACCATGGATAACAGTAACCAACTTGCTCAGCTTTCCGTACTTCTATACATTTTACTGGCTGAGATGGCGGGTAGCGCGTACGCTTCACGGCGTCACGGCAATTGGAGCGCCTGCCTGTTTTGTTTCTTCCACACTGTGTAGCTCACAGAGACGTTTATTCAGTTCATTTTACTCCGACACTTCGTTATCAGGAGGTCATCCACGATGGTCTTCAGTAAGCAGTTTCAGCCACAGCTTCAATGGCGTCCGAGGCAAGGTGCAGCAACCTTTCGAGATAATGCATCTTCATGACATGCAACTATATAAAACGACCTCGCATAGTCACGAGAATTCTACAGCGCTACGGCTGCGTCTCGCGAAGCCGACAAAATAATCAACCTGCGTGCTGACTGCGAAATACAAAGAAGTCCTCTTTATGGTTCTAGATGCCAATTCGTCTCGCTGTGTTGATTTGGAAGAATTCGTTCCTCATGTTATTTTTGGGCGCTGCTACGAGTAATGAACACCAGTCTTTCAAGAAATCCGCCAAGCATCAGTACGGGTCAAGGAGTCAGTTCTTTACGGTTTTCAGCGATCCTTTTACCTCTTAAGCCTGAATACCCTTGGCTGCTAGCGAACGATATTTAACGTGCCGCAATGTTTTAAGATCTTGCAAGAAAATGTCAGTGCAGTCATTTGCCTTTTTAATGCTTTTCTGCGCGCTCTCAGCAACCGCTGCATTTAATCTGTTTATTTATTCATTCATACCACCGGCATGTACAGGCCCATGCAGGTGTAACTTGATAAGGCGGAGATGCTAACACACCAATTCCACAAAAACAACAAACTTTACCCAATGCAAACGAGAAAAATAGAACTACAGTCTCATAACTGAAATAACAGCTTGATTTTTGTCAGTGCCAGCCAGCGCAAACCCGCTACCCGAGCTACTCATTTAATGACTTTCAGCAGGTGCTGCAAGCGGTCATCGGACTCTTGATAATGATACGGGCACTGCCGGGCAAGCATTGGTAAATCTCGATTTGCGCCGGATCTGTGCTGGCGACAAATTTCAGTCTCAAAAGTTTCGTTTTGAAGCTGGCATCCACACGTCACCAAATCACCTAGCCTACACTCCTGGCGCCCGTGAATATCTACTTAAAGGACAGCATCGCTCGTCTTCTCTGCAGTCTCCAGAAACTTCACTCTTGATGCTTGCAACTTCACGCCTTTCGGTAGGGGCTACATGCCGTCATCGGAATATTCCACATCTCCTCAAGGTGCGGTGGCAAACCCCAGCAAAACAAACTTCACCGATATGGTGCCACAGAGCGGGGCACCACACCGGGTCGTCGCTCCTGCCCAGACAACACAAAGTGAGCCTCAGGCAGGGTGTGGATCGCCCTGCCTCAAGGCTTCTCCCAATCGGGAGGGGCCTGTAAACAGCACACCCGCAGGTTTTCCGTAGACTTCAATAGCCTCTAGTGAGGTTATGGACAAAACGCCGAGCTCGCGCCTGCTGCACTGGCAGCACACCTCGCTTATACGAAAATGTAGTAGGTAGGGGTTTAGCAGAGTTAAACCGAGTAGACATGCGAAAGCAGGTGTCTAGCCTGGTTGGCCCATGGCTTTGTTTCGCTGGGTCGTTAGCGCGCCTGGTGACGATATTAGTACGATAGCAGAATTAGTTGATGAAGAAGACGACGTGCATTGCAGAGTGTGAGAGCGTGTTCTAGTTCGACAGAAGACGTGATCGGCTACGGCGTTGATATATTGCTCTCGTGCACAGGCCAGTGCACCTGTGCTTGAACACCCAGCCTTGACAATATGTATTTTATTTATTTATTTACGGTCAGGCTTCAGCGGTTGAACGGCTGTTGCAGCTTTGGTCGTGAGGCAGAGCTTTATCTCTAAAAGAAAAGGAATGACCCAACGAATGGTGCATTCAAAATCGGGAACTTAAATCTGTAACTACACCGCGAAAAATTATTAAACCTGGCGTTCCTAATGCATGCAGTGCGGGACCAGTCATTGCCCATCTGAAACTTTTTTAAAAAGCACGTCTTTCCAGTTACGTCTCTGTACAAGTACGAATTATGCTTCCTATACAAACTAGAATCAATTAAATGTAATGCCTTGACTCACCTAGCAGGATTGCGGAAAAAATCCACCACTTACAAAGTATGACATTTGGAACCCCGAAATGTCACCAAAGGCCGTACAATATACGGAAAACAAGTGTTAATATATTCATTACCGACGATTTTATATAAGATGTTTATGGAGACAAACAATGACATATCCACATTCTCATCAAAGAAAATGCGTGGGATTTTTGTTTGGGAATGCATATTGTCTTATTTTTCTTATTTGCTTAGTGTTTTCGTTGTCTTCGTACTCTGGAGAGGTGTTAAACCTACGTATGTGTCGATATGTGTATAGCCTTCGTCGCACGCTGGTGTGCTGCTCTGTGGGACGAGGTCAGGGCCTCCTCGCGACATTCTTTTGTTACGAAACAGATTTTAATTTCAACGGCCGGGGACCTTTCAAAAGCTACATTTATTTAATAGAGGTATAAATTCACTGCCCCGAGTGGCTTTGTATTTACTGGAACCTAACTGGGGGCCTAAAGAAGCACAGCCGTTCATTGTGACCGAGAGGAAGCGAGCAAACTCTCAGGAGGAGTTGTTTACATGTTATCGTCATCCAGACTGGTGTTGCTACCGACGAAATAAATCATAAAGCAAATATGAAGCTGCTGCAGTCAGCATTCTTGATTTTAAAACAATACAATATGTTTTGTATATCGTCAGCCGCACCTAACAGCCACATTTCGTGATCTAGAAACACTTTCAGAACAGCTACCGGAACCGTTTCTTGCATTTGGGAACTTGAATGCTCACTTTGGTTTTCAGGAAGTGCACAAACTGATGTTATAGGTGGCATTTTCGAAGATTTTATTCTAAGCATTAATATCTCCCTCTCAATACACGCAAAATCAAGAATTGCTCTGCTGCTCTGCTAGCTCGGTAAAAATGAGCTTCATAGCATTGTCCTTTAGTCCACCCTTTGTTTTTAGCGTTTTTATATGGGATGTCAGCGACACCCTATATGTTTTAGAAATTATTAATGTCGATGGCATAAATAAATGCTTCCCGATTTGCATCATACATCCTTCACAATTAGTTATGCCTTAGTCTCTAGGTGTTGTGCGACAAAATTAAGAAGTGTAGTGGACACAAGAATGCAAGAATCAATGGAGCGAAAAAATAAAGCTTAGGGTGTGGTGGTGGTGGTGGTGGTAGTGGTTTTATTAAAAATAATAGTAAAAAGAAAGGAAAAGATTTTTGCTAGCCCCGGCATCTGCCATCGATACTGAAGCACCTGAGCTGGGGCAGCGGAAATAAAGGACAGCAGGCAGAATGGAGAAATGAAATGAAAGAGGTGAGGGGACAGGAATAGAGGACAGGGGAAGAAGGGTGTAATTCGCAGGTGCCCCACAAAGGAGAACCTCGAGCATTTCAAAAGGCATGAGTCAACACTCGGTACGTCTATGGTTGTAGCGAGAAAGTTTCATGGCGGAGTACTGTCTCATCTAAAAACAACCAAGTCACATCGAAAATATATGTGAGTGCTGATTCGAAAATTAACTGGCAGCTTCTTACTCTTCACAATCCTTTTTTCACAACATTTGACACAAAAGCAAGAGTAGGTAAACAGGCAGACGTATTAGGGGAACACTTCACCGTAGTTTCTTTTTCGTCTCGCTACACACATACTCTTTTTATACAAAACCTTAGCCGGAAAACAATGGCTCTCAACTAGCGGCTGTACATATTAACCACACAATAATTTAATTGCTCTCCCAGAGGTAAGTAGAGTACTGTCTGCTGCAAAACAAACAGCTCGAAGGCATGACGAAATAGACAACGAAATACCAGCCCATCTTTCCCAGCCTGCTATAGATAGGCTTTACAAATTTATTAACATATTATTCAAACTAGGAAAAATACCTGAGGATTGCAAAAAGCTGTTGTAGGTACCACTTCTTACACACGGGAGGCCACCAACCTCTACTAGCAGTTAGAGACCCATATCTCTTACCGGTTGCCTCGCCCATTCCTCGAAAGTATCCTGGATATGAGACTGGCATTTGTTCTTGAATCACGTAATTACTTTGACATCCACCAGTGGGGTTAAAAAAAGCGTGCTCTAAAACTGACTGTCTAGTTCGCCTTGAAAATGCTCTCCGAGAAGCTCTTATACACAAGAACCCTGCCTTGCAGTCTTTTTCGACTTGTAGAAGGCAAATGGTAGAACGTTCAGGTTTGGGATTCTTCGCTACGCAGAAGAGCTCGGCGAACTGGACACATTACCTGACATTGCGCAAAGTCGAGATCCATTTCCTCAGTGGTACAATTTTCCTTGACCTGCATTTTAGCTCTTACACAGTTCCTGAAAAAATACACTCTAAAAACTTATTAAGAGGGAATTTTTCCCACTCAAGTAAAATAAAGTGTTTCACGAATGTTTATGTTCGAAGCGCTGTGGTAGTGGGAATTGGGAGGAAACAGTACTATTTCCACAGTGTGCAATAATCTTGACTGCCAAATGGTACGCTGTATCTATGGCTGTAGAAAAAATAGTAAATTACAACCTCAAAAAGATTATTATTTACAGACTCGCTAAGTGTACTTACAGCTCTCCACTCTAGAAATGTAATCACTCCGCTGCTCGGTGACGTCATGCACAACATAATACCAACCGCAGCTAAAGGACAAAACTATGCTTGGTCCCCAGTCATGTCGTAATTCAAGGCAACGAGAGAGCAGCCTTGTGCGCTGCTAAAGCTCGTTTAAACATGTTTTAACATGTGGCCACTGGGAAGGAATGGCCAAAGGAAAAGTGAACCACGGCATTGAGCTTGTGCCTTGACAGGGAAGCCCTAAGGGTTCTCGCCTGAGGATTCCGTCGATTATTAGAAAACGAGCCTCGCTTTGCTTCAGAGATTTATGTTTACGGCTGAGGGATACAGAGAAAAGTTTCGCCAAAGGAAGCCTCGGGAAGGCGAAACGGTCTAACAGTATGATACGAGGCCGTTCAGCTTCTTTGACCGTTGGGTCGAGCTGAGGGGACAGGGCCCTACTTTTGGATGGTTCGCGAAATGACAGTGGCTGAGCAGTTCTTGAATAACTGTCACTCCTGTTTAACTCAGTTCTTGCATGAGCGCGATCGTAATACGGTTGACAAGCTGGCGGAGACCACCGATCATTTCCTCGGGGCACAGCTTTAAAGAGAAAGGGGAACAGAGGGAAGTGAAACCCAATAATGACGTTCCATGTTCACAGTGCCACCTTCGGTGTTTTCTTTACAAGAAAACTGGTAACAAGGCCTCAGATTATCCCTTGAAACCAGAGAAATCGCAATGCACATTCAGCCGAAGGTCAAAACATGCTACGCAATTATGGAGCCGTCAGAGTTCAGGAAATGAAGAACGTGAGGCATCCGCGTGTTGCATGGCTCCTCGGTGCCGATACTCCTCCACAGGTAACGCCTAGCGTGCCAGCTGTGCGGAGATCCATTCAACCCCTTTGCTAGCTGCTGTGCCCGTTGAGAATTTTGAAGTGTTCGGTGTTACGAGCTTCAGTGTTCCACGCTACCGGCTGCAATAGTATTGTTGTGTGTCAGGCCGTGATGCGGGCAGCTTTGCTTACAGGGCGAAATGCCGCGTTATTCTTGGCTTTTGAAACGGGCGTCGAGTTCCGGAAGCGGAGGTGAAGATCACTTGACCGTACTTCTCTGGCAAGGTCATCGCGCGATGCTTAGCTACACCGCAGTATGATTTCATAATTCGTAATGTTCCTGGCGCAAAGGTCTATTTTTAGTCGAATTCCCAGTTTATGAGGATCAGGTGACTTCGCTTGCCGCGGTGTGTTTGGTCGAGGTTCCTTCCCCTACTGTGATGGCGAAAGTTTCGGAGCGTAGCAAAAGTCCCACTCGCACTGCGCTCCACTTGTAACGGCGGGAATTTCATCTTATTTATTTATTTATTCAAATACACTCAGGGCCCGAAGGCATTAAAGAGGGGAGGGGGAAGGACATACATTGGGTCAGATACACTGCACCGGAAAAACAAAATAGAATAAATGAAAACGCGGCGAAAAATGAACAAAACAAAAAACAAAGTAAGGTAAGGGAAGGCAAAGGGGGAAAACAATTCCCAAATAAAGAGAACATTTCCGGCAGACAACAATAAGACAACGAAAACGAACGCAAAATAAAATTTATTAAAATCTACAAAATAAGATTACATAGGGCAGTCCTAAAAAAACTTGGGTTAGAAATATCGACAATGTGCCTGGGAAGGTGGTTCCAACTGTCAAAAGTGTCGGCGACAAAAGAAGAAAAAGCGTGTTTAGTATGGCATGACGGAATACCTACTTTGTGAAGATAATCAATGCGGCCTGAAACGTATGTAGGGTTAGTTAGTAGCCTGCTCTTAAGAACAGGATTGTAGTAATAGATCTTAATAATTACGCTTAAGCGCGAATTTATTCTGCGGAGTGAAAGAGGTGGCAATGATAAGGTAGTTTTCATAACAGCAAAACTGGAGATACGATGATAATTGGAATGCATGAAACGTGACGCATGGTTTTGAACAGATTCGATTTCAGTAGCTAATGATGACAGGTCAGCTTCCCAGACAGATGCTGCATATTCCAATTTAGGCCGAACAAGTGTTTTATAAAGGAGCAATTTTACTGAAGTAGACGAAAGGGAGAAGGTTCAACGCAGGTACCCCAACATCCGGTTAGCATTATTAGTAATAAATTCCACATGCAGATTCCAATAAAGATTAGAAGTTATGTGCACACCAAGGTACTTATACGAAGACAGTTTCAAAAGGAATATTACTAAGGTCGTAAGTCGCTATTCCAGTGTTATTTCGAGAAACACGCAAATGTTTACACTTATTCATGTTAAGTTCCATGTGCCATAACTTACACCATTTTGAAACTTGGTTAATATCATATCGAAGAGCAGAAGTGTCACAGTCACTGTTAATTTCACGGTAAATTACGCAATCGTCGGCAAAAAGACATACGGAAGAAGCAGTGTTGTTAAGCAAGTCATTAATATAAATGAGAAAAAGTAGGGGCCCTTGGACAGAACCCTGGGGCACGCCTGAGCCCACTGGAGAGGAACGAGAGTTGGATTTATTAGCAGTTACGTATCGAGAACGATTAGTGAGGAAAGACTGAAGCCACGATATTATGTTAGGGTCGAGATTGAGATTATTTCATTTGAAAGGAAGTAATTGGTGAGAAACTTTGTCACAGGTTTTGGAGAAATCGAGGAATATACAGTCAGCTATAGAACTCCGGTCAAGAATGAAATGAAGATTCTGTGTAAAGCATGGAAGTTGCGTCTCGCATGAGAATAATTTACGAAACCCGTATTGGCAATGACTGAAAAAAAGAATTTGACTGAAGAAAATTGGCAAGGTGAGTGCAGATGACATGTCCCTAGATCTTACAAGAGATTCTAAGAAGTGAAATGGGCCGATAATTATTAAGAGAATGACACCAGCCTTGTGCCGAGGAACCACCTTGACCACCTTCCAGTCGCTAGGAACACAGCCAGACACATACAGAAAAGGACACTACAGTAGAGTGTGTCGGAGGAAGCTGGAGCAAACATATCATTGCAAGAGACATACCGCCTATCCTTTTCATCTAAAGGACAGAGTTCCTTTCCGATCATACCAAGTGTGTCTCGGCCAAGTCTCTCAGCAAGCAGTTGTACCGAAATGCTTGCGCACTCAAGTCCGCATGCTGGCGCATGAGAGTGCACTCTCGGGCCATCAGGATATACAGAAAGCTGCAGCTGGGTACTCGATGATTTTATTAGCCCGTACTCCATGCTGGCATCAAAACAATTGTAATGTCATGTGGTGCGTGTCAAAGTACCGTTCCCAAGGGGATGGTAAGCAACATTCCACTTGGCCGGACGAGTCACATTTGAGTACCATTTGAGAGGGCGGCGGTCGATGTTATCGGGCCTTTCATCTTTGACTTCTTATAAAAGGAATTGTGCCCGTATTTTAACATTAGTGGACATTGCGACCAGATATCCCGATGCGGTCGTTCTCCCTGCCACTGACTCTGCCACTGTGACCGAAGGCCTAGTGGACATGTTCTCCCGCATTGGTTTTCCGCAAGAAATCCTTTGGAATCAGTCTTCGCGCTTCACCTCTACACTATTGAGAGAAGTAAATGGTGTGTTAGCTATTAAGCACCTAAGGTGCACTCCATGCCACCCTATGACCAATGGGTTGGCAGAACGTTTTAACGGAACCCTGAATAATATGCTACGGAAGTTGAGCCACGAACATCCCAAGGCGTGAGATCGTTACATATGTCCTTTCCTCTTTGCATGCATGGAGGAACCCAAAGCTACCCTGGGGTTTTCTCTGTTCGAATTGATCTACGACCGCCAGGTTCGGCGGCCGTAGCGATCTTGAAAGTGCTCCGGACCAAGGGCCAAACCAGTGACTCCGTGAAAAAGCAATATGCCTGTGTGCTGGATTGCGGGATTGCCTGGAACAATCCAACAGCTTGCCACCAAAGTTTAGAGCAGGCACAGCGGTCGCAGAAGCTTTGCTATGATACGCGTAGCTCAAAATGGCAATTGAAGGTTGGACACCAGGCCTTAATCTTGCTCCGACATCTCAAAAGAAGCTTCGCATGCATTGTAAAGGGCCGTTCGTAGTCACTTGCCAAAAGAACGGCTTCTATAACTGGCTGGGTGGGGGCTCTGGTAAGATGCTCTTTCCAATTGATATGTTAAAACTTAATAAGAGAACCAGCCGCTAGCTGCCCTTCAGGCATCGTCCTTCGTGGTCGTAGAGAAACTTGAGTAGGAAGCCCGTTTACCATCCTTCACTGACAGTCCAGGTGTCGGTATTCCGGCTCTGTCAAGTGAGCCGATACTTCAAGCGCCCGACAACTAAAGATCTTGACACCTTGTTAGAGTCCCATGGCGTTATTTTTCTGGCATGTCTGGCCGTACAAATCTCTTAAGTGTAATTTTGGCTCCACTACTGGTGCAGATATTAACATCCCGCAGTACCCATTACGCTTTACTATGAGAGAAGTTTTCGAGAAAGAGGTTGAGGACACGTTGAATCTTGGGGTAATCGAGCTCTCTCATACGCTGTACAACTCTGCATTGGGCTTTGTCAAAACACCTGACAAGACGTACCAGGCCTTCATGTATTTTCGTCGAATTGACAGCGTTCTGGTAGATGATGGCGAACCTATCCGAATGACTGCGATCACGTTTACCAAGTATGGTAATAAATGCTGTTTCTCGAAATTGCTGCCTTTTCCACGCAATCTGGCCACTATCAGTTCCGGTTCATGCCTTTTGGGGATTAAAACTACTTTCTCAATTTTCGCCCACTTCATGAGGACTTTTCTGTAGGGTTTGCCCAATGTTGTGCACTATATAGATGATGTGTTGGTCGCCGCCACAACTTGGGAGGAGCACATACACACGTTGCGTGTCTTTTTTGAGGGTATAAAATTAGCGGGCATAGCCGTGAAACCCCAGGATATTGGGATGAACCGCGAGATCATCTTGGGACATGCGATAGACGAGGGTAAGATTCGGCCATTAGATTCCGTTGTCGTTAAAATTGCTTTCCTACATGGTAACTAGCGCTAAAAAGACACGGACACAAAAAGAAGCGACAAGGTATACGGCGCACAACGTGTGTCCTGTCGCTTCTTTCGGTGCCCGTGTCTTTTTAGCTGTAGTTACCATGTCGGAATCCATAAACCAACTAGCCCAATTAAGAGCAATAGCTGCGGTAAAATTGAACACGCGCCAATACTGCAAGGAGCAGGTTCGGTCGCTCCACGGCTTGTCCGGTTATTATCAGAGCTTAATCTTTCATTATGTGGGCCAACCACTCGTGGAACTCACCTACAAGGCAGAAAAAAAATACGTGCATTGAACCCCACAGCGTGAAACGGCCTTCGAAGCGCTTAAACTGTCTCTTAACCTGTGGTCCGGGCGACTGATCATGCCAAGGAGTTTATCCTACGTAAGGATGGTTCTGGCATGGCCTTGGGTGCAGTTCTCTCAGAAGAACACAAAGGTGTCCTCCATCCAGCCTCATATGCTAGCAGGCAGCTGCTACCGCGAGAGACACGTTAGTCAGCCATAGATGGAATGTGTACCGCCTGACCGGCGTAGGCAAGTTCCACATTTTCTTGTATGGCCGAGTATTCACCATTCAAACAGATCATCAACCGCTTCAGTATTTGGCGCAGGCCAAGCACTTGAATAGCCGCGTACTCCAATGGAGTCGTTTGCTACAAGAATGCTCTTTCCGCGTGGCTTCTCTAATATCCAAGCCGAATATTTAAGCAGGCCATAAGCTCTCACCTGCTCGTGTTGGAATTTTCATTGTTCGCTCGTGTTTGTCTTTGTGTGTTTCCTCCATCTTAAGTGTATGCATTCCATGATTTTTGGCCACTCTCTCTGCATAATATGTAGGCTCTTCATGTACTCTCCGCTCTCGGCGTAAGATTACCTGTCCACACTTTGAACACTGACGGCTGTCATGGTGTGTATGTTGTGCACGTCATGGTGTAATATTCTTTAGTGTGTTCGCCGAGGACACCCGGTGTCCCTCTACTAGGCGAGAGTTCTTTCCCCTGAAAAAAATACTTTCCAAGATGGGGCTTTTAGTAATGAGCCAGCGTCACGTAGTGTCGGTACAAACCCGAGAAAGACACGACGCACGCACACGGCGTGCGCGGGAGAACGGCGCAGCGCGTGAAGGGGAGAATTGCAAGAACGCGGTCGGCGTTGGATCTTTTTTCGTGTCTGCTGGCGCCACGGGTACCCAGGCTTGGGCCACTGCCACAAACATCCGGGCTACCAGACCTGGACCGACCGTATTCGACAGCCTGAGTCGCCAGACCCAGGCGCCAGTGTTCCCTACCAGCCATCCCCGCTGCCTTCGAACACGAGCCGCCTCGTTCTCCACCGCCACTTCTCTAGGCGGGTCAAGCCGCTTTGGGGGTCAAGCCGCTGCAGTGCCGCTGCGGGTCCATGCTGCAGTGCTCACGTCTGCTGGGGACATCGCTAGCCACTCTACGCTTTCGTTCAGGCATCGACTTGAACAAACCGTCTGTACCGACGCCCTGTCTTACCTCGTCGCCGGGCGCACTACCTAATAAGCTCAACATCCGGACACTTACACTTGAGTGAACCTTTCTTTACCTTTATAAACTTTATCTTCTCTCTTTGGCGCGTATTTAGTTCTTTTCCCTTTCGTGTGTTTCCTGAGGTTGTTTTTCAACACGTTTTGCGACATTGCACCTGGTTTACTCTGATTGCCTTCTCACAGAAGGCAGTATCTAACCTGCAGTCCTTCCCATCACAATCCACAAGTATCTGTAAACCCGTGGCTTGGCAGGATCTGCGCAGTCAACAAGCTTCCGTCTGCAAGGTTTGTCTTCAATCCAGCACCCACACATCAGCACATAACGTAGCCTATCCTTCTGGCTACTGTGAGTGCTTACATAATGGATACCATCGCTCTAATTCTTTGCAGTCAACGGTAAACCCTCTTTCGGAAGAAATCATCTGATGCCTTTCCGCAGGTCAGTCTCCTGCTGGTACTTACTTTTATACTTATGTTTATTTTTCCTACTGCGCTGAAATGATTCTGACCGTGCTGCTTATTCTAAGCCGTTATCTTTGGACGAGAAATTTTTAACATGTGCGGTTTAACAGGAAGGTCTACACCTTGAAAGCCAATGTTCTGCAATAGATCAAAACAGCTGCTCAGAAATGAGTGAGGGTAAACTTGGACCCTGGATGTCGCAAACGTGCCGAGCGGGAAAAAATACACAGAGAAATCAAAATTGCCGTTTGGGCGAGTTGGTGTGTCATGATTCGAAAAGACCAGCGCGGAAACAGACAGGGACACGAGAAGAAAAAACACTGACGACAGGACGAGTGCTGACTAACAACTCTTTATTGTCGAGGAACACAGAGAAACTTGCCGCAAGCAATATAAAAGGAATCATTTGGAAAGCAATTGGTTGCTGTACGTGACAATCTAGACCGACTCCCAGCTAATGCAGAAACTCCCACCACGAACGTAGAGGAACTTTTTACATTTATGAAAGGACCTGATGGCAAACATCAAGAATTCCATGCACGAATCCCAGGTTTTAATCGAATTTATTTCCGCACACTATGAGTCTGTGTTGGGGGCCGACACCAGCAATCAGATTGAAGTCATAGAACCCCAATCCAAGGTTCCCTACCTTCTACCATCGAGTCCGAAAGTGAATCAACAAATGAAGGAAATGCAACTTTACAGCAGGACAATGAATTTCGAGATTATTGGGTATTCTATCAAGCCAAAGGAGAACCTGCTGCCTTTCCTCGGCGATCTGCGCAAAAACTTCAGATATATTTGAAGCAGCTAAAGCCTACTTTTCACCGCCTTCCCACTAAGGAGAAGACTGCTACCCTTATCTTTATTCAGATGTGCCCTCTTTATCGAAGAAATAACGGTTTCGATCAGGAAGGAACTGCCTGAATTAGTTCATGTGAATTTTACACTACGCTTTGTTAAAGGCAACCTCACAAGAATTCACCGTGAGCTGTTCTGGCTAGTATGTGCTGAAGGAGGGCAAATATTCTTCAAGTACGTGTCGACAAGATATGGCAAGATTTCCGCAAGTAAAGACAAGGGCGCTCCGCTCACACGAATTAACACGAAACAGGACATTACTATGTTTGTCTAATAACGGCTTTCAAGGCTTGTTGAAACTTTTTTTTTTAAATCTGACGACGCTCGCTATGTGGCTCATGTGCAAATTCGTAGTGTTCGTAACCACTTGGACTGTCGGGAAATATCGGGCTTGCAGCGGAGCGCCTGAACTAGATGTGCAACTCAGAGGGCTACTGGACCGAATTATCGGTGCCCAGCCTGCGCCCCGGCCACGTGCCGCTCCACGCCGGGGATTGAAAGGCGTGTGTGGCTGCCAGTGAGGCGATGGTGGCGCGTACTGACGTCCAGATCGAAGTGGGCCAGAAAGTCGGAGCCGAGGATGTGCAGATAGACGTCGGCCACAATGAAGACACATCGAAAAGTGGGCCGCAGGCCATTGTCGAGAGTGATGGATCGCAGACCATACGCGGCGACGGAAGAAGAGTTCACCTCACGGAGAGGAGTTCAAGGTGATTTAGAAGAGCGGTTAGGTTTGAAGGCGGTCAGTACGCTAACCTCTGCACCCGTGTGGAAGAGGCAGCGCCGGGCGGTATTGCGGTCTAAGACTGAGAAAAAGCGGGAGAGTTTACAGGCGAAATCACATGCCGCCGTCAGTGATATCGCAGCGCGTTTCCCGACCTGTTTCATTGGGAAGTGCACCGACGAGCACGGTGCTTGAGTGCGATGATGCAACCGCATATGTTAGGTGGGATATCTGCCCGAGCTAGGGCCGCTCGGGGAAGCATAACGGCAGCGAGGACGTGTGGAGGAACCGCGCTGGCCATTTAAGGACGTCCGCAGGACGTCAACAGAAGCGGCGAGCTGGTCGATCCTGGCCTCTAACCGGGACATGTCGGAGGGCTCTGCTGTGGAATTGAGGGCGGCGGAAGGAGAATGCTCCTCGTGGAATCGATCAACAAACTGGTCGAGGCGATCGAGGGGTAAGTCCTGTGCAGCAGCCAAGTCGAGACGGCTGTACTGCGGTAAGCGCTGGAGGAAAAGCTCCCTCCACAATGCACCGTTGGAGTCGATGTTGCTTCTCCCAGGAGCTGCTGCATACCAGTGAGCAGCTGAGAGTGGCGACGATCTCCAAGCTTTTCGCCGGTGAGCAGCTGTTGAACGGGTGCGCTCTCGAGAACTCTGGTGCGGTCCAGATTGCTCTACATGGGGCGTCGCCCAATGTTCCAGAGATGATATCCGCGACCTCTCGGTCCACCTCAGGAAATCTGACTGCAAAGTAGGTAGCGAAGCCGAGAAGGCTCCGAGGTGAAGCGGCGGAGATGTTTCCACCTGGGCGAACCACACCGGTGGATTCTTGCGCCAGAACGGTAGCAGGTGCAGCTGTATTGCTGGAACGTCCCGTGTGCGCGATGTAGCTTCAGGTGGAAGGTCGCCAGACGGCGGTAAGTTGCTCGGGTCGTTCGGGAGTCACCACTGCTGGGTTGCAGCGGCACGCCAAAACTACAGGTTGCAACATAGCAGGCTTCTAGCACTGAATTTCCCGTGCTCGGCTTGAGCCCCGGGCATGTGCAGCTCCAGTTTAACTTTCATCTTCTGCTGAGTTTCGTAGCTGGCACCAAGGCACCAGCTAGGGACGCCGAACTGAGCGTCACTGCTTTGCGCCGTCGTTGGGCGCTGCAGGACCATTTTGTAGACACTCTTACCTCTGCTCCATTAGTTTTGACGTCACCGTACTCACTGAGATAAATATTTCTTCAGATACATTTTGTTAATTTACTCTGCCGGGCTATCAGACATCCTCATTTCGGGTCCAGTAGGAAGAGGTGGTGTCGCTACGTCATAACGGCATTAGGTCGCTTTCCGAACTAACCTTTCTTTTTGACCATGCTGAAGTAATCACTGTGCGGTCATCTAATCCTAGACTTTAACCGGTCGTGCTTTCCTAATATCGGCCCCCATGGGGCAACAGGCGACTTTTAGTTGGCCGAGCTTGACTCTGCGTTATCTCCACTTGAGATCCCTGTATTTATCTGTGTCATTGTTGACATTAACATAAATGCGCTAAATCCGACGGTAGGGATAATTGCCCATTATCTTGATGCACTTATTTATTTATTTACAAATACTGCTGTATCTTGTTAATGTCATAGTAGGGGTGGGTTACAAACATAACACAACCATGCGAAGTAACATAATTAGACAGAATAAAACAAGATCAAGTAAGATGGTTGGGAAGTTCTAACTTAAATTAAGATTAGTTGGCAATGAACGCAGGCAACCATCTAAGTTATGCCACACTTCAACAGTGTGTGGAAAAAAAGAAAAAGCAAATTATGGATGGATGAAAGGAACTGTGTTCAGTGGGTGAGTTCGTCGGGTAACTCTGGCAGCTGTAGTGATCAGTGATATAGGTACCTGAATGTTGGTCGATCCATGTACGATTTTGTGCAGCATGGTTAGACGGTCACACGTGCGTCGATACGACAATGGTTCGAGTGATAAAGCCCGTCTATTAGATGATGGCGAAAACCCGCGGTCATAGCGGCTGTAGATATACCGGCCTGCGTGTTTTGGACACACTCTAATTTGGAGATGCCGTTTACGAAGTGAGGGGACCACACTACAGTCGCATACTCATAAAGAGACCTATTTAGTATTCATTCTGTGTCGTTGTGTGTATTGTATTTAATTATGTACTGGATATATAAACACTCAAGCTCATAATTTCCAAGTTAAATCTCCCATTGCAGTGGTCAAGCTTTCGGACCACAACTTCGTGCGCTGTTGAGAGAAACAGACTGTGAATGTCGTGATACCTGAGCCTATTAACTCTGTCAAACAAATATGCCTAACCGACCCAGCGCTGTTGTAGCGATAGCTACATTACGGTAGCATTCCGAGCCTTCAAAGTGGCGGCGCGCCACCCTGTGGCTGCGCCGCCACGCTGTCACGTGGTTGGTCACGTGGTGCAGAGCAGCTGCCGGCGCCATGGCTGATCATGTGGTTTGTCACGCGTTTGGTCACGTGATCAAGTTCCACTCGGCCGGCTGTAGCTATCGCGTCACTCCAGTTTTAACCAGAGCTAACCCACCGCCATTTTTTTTATTTGACGAGGTAATTCGAAAGTATGATCGGGATAGCTTGTTATGTGCTGTGTCACCGGAAAACCTATAACGTGAACTGTTAGCTCTCTCCGAATCTTTTAGGCAGACGGCCTAACGCATTGTTAAAATCACGCAACGCAGCCTTAGCCAGAAATTAAATGCGTATAAAATATAAGTGCCTTAGCATCAAGGTGAACGAAGTGATCAGACTTGCTAAACAGACTTATTGTATAAAAAAATGTCAAGAACCTCGATCTGGCATGAGGAAAACTTGGTCACTGACATCAGTCTTAGACCGGACATTTGAACTTCTAAACAGAATCTTTCATTGTATTTTGCTGCAGATGGCCGAGCTGTGGCAAACTTAATCAGCTTTACTCAAGCATTTCGGGATTGAAACCTCGGGCGGCATTGTTAAGCACTTTATCACATCGATTGTTAAATTCAGCATATTCCCTTTAGTCGAGCTTGACTGATTGACATGAATTCTTTTTAACTTTAACGGGAAATGAATTACCAGGCTTCAGCAAACACTGCCAGTAAACTGCAAAGGACCTCTGATAAATTTAAACTTGTGTTGCTACCTCTTTCAAACTGTATTATGCTTCTTGGTTGACTCCAGTTGAAATGAATATCGCAGTTTTAATTCCTCCTTATAAACAAGATGCGCGCAATAATATTGAAATTTACAGACCTATTTCTATAATCACCAGTGTAGTTCATATATTTATGAAACGCGTGACTCTCACGAGTACTTATTTTACAAAAAAGCATTGTGTAATATCTATAAATCAGTATAAATTTCTACAGAGCGGATTCCCGAACCTACTATTTTAAGCTTTGTTTGATCTATTAAATTCGTCACGAAATCAAGGTTGCACCTGCTTGCTTTCTGGATACATCTATGGCTTTGGACAGCGTTTATCATGCAATTTTGTTAAATAAACTGTTGCTGTTATGCCTTCGCGGCTCATTTTTGACCCTAATGAGTAACTTTATGCACGAAAGAATACAGTTTGTAAAGGTGGAAAATAGTGCAAGCGTTTTTCCTCTGTTCAATCTGGAGTCCCTCACGGTTCAACATTAATCTCTTTGCTCTTTGCCATCTGTGTGAACGATCTGTGCATTTTAAAAGGTGATTATTTATATCAAACCGACTTTACTGTCATTCTAACCTGTGCTGTTAATAATTCTGCTACACTTAGCTCCTTACAGAATAAGTCAACTAAAGCGGTAAACAGCTCCGCTGCCAATTTAATTAGCATCAACCCTTCTGAATGGTGACTTGCATGTTTCTACAGCCCTATGAAAAAATTTTCCTCATGAAAAAATTCCTACATGCATATGACTACTTTACATGCACGTGTAAACCTGTCAAAAACGCCCCTTCACTTAAATATCTTGAGCTACGCTTTTACAGTGACCTTTTATGGAACTGTCACTTGTCCCTCGTGTATAATAGGCTGTGTGCGATTATCATTGCATTATGTGTATTGGATGTGTAGGCAATCTCTGCGAAAAATTATTGTCCTTGCTTTCGTATGCAGTGTGCTGCCCCTGTGGAGTGGCTGCCTGTTGTCATTTTACTCGCAGATGAAGTGCAATATTCAATTTTATCTGCGCTTTTTCCAAAACGGCATACGCTTTGCGTCTAACATAAGACACAGATGTCTTTGAGATGTTCAATTTGCCGAAATTTCTTTCCCTGATTGTCGAAATTGTTGAAATTAAATACTTATGAACTAACACCCTACTGAAAGTTTCCATCTAACGAGTTTCATAAATTTGTACGTTTTCATAAGAAATTTTATGGAGTCAGTACGGAGCATATGGATTCGGTACGGGGTGTTTGAAAGCAGGAATGGAGATTTACGGACAGTATATCACGGAATCTGCACTGTATGAAAATCGGATTGAAATTATTTGAATGCTTATTGACAACTAACAGACAATATATGGATTTTCATATGTCTTTTCATATTGTTACGACCAGGGCTTTATTCAGACCACGACGGACGACTGAAGCCAGCTCGAGTACCGCTTGCCGAGCACGAGACGCATCCACCTCGTTCTCCTTATCTTCTGTGTAGTCAGCGATGCCGACCAAATGGAACAAAGATCACCTCTTCATGGGCGTCACACTTCCCCATACGCAGCCGAAGCCAGCTGGGCGAGTTAAAAAGCACCGCGCGAATGGTAGGGCTTCAGCCGGGCAACATGAGTTGCTTCAGTTCGTGCAGAACAACGGCCGCTTGCCGTCAGACGCGCTATGCAGTAACTGAGCTCGCTAATTTGCTTAATAATACCATAGGGTCCCTCGTAGTAGCACAACACCTTCTGGGACAATCCCCTCTTCTGACTGATCACCGCAACAAGACCAAATCTCCGGGGCTCTAAGTAATGTGACGGCGGTAGGCATCGTAGCGCGCTTTAGATCTATCTCGGGAGGCGAGGGCACGGAGGCGGGCAAGGAAGCGGGCTTCTGTGGCGTGACATGAGGCTCGGCAGAAAATGGTCGTACGGTGCCCAGGTTGTAGCGTGGGGGTTAGCATAGAGTAAAAAAAGGAGGCTGAAGCCAGTGGTCTCATGGCTCGCAGTATTGAACGCGTATGTGATGAGCGGCAGGACGCTGCCCCAGTTTTCGTGCTTTGAATCAACGTACGTTGACAGCATGTTGATGATCGTTCGTTTCGTGCGCTCAGTTAGCTCATTCGTTTGAGAGATGGTAAGGCGCCGAATGGCGAAAATGTGATGCGCAGGAAGGACGTCAGTGGTGAACTGCCAACCACTGTCACCGATGATAACTTTTGGAGTCCACGACGGAGAATTATGGATCGCAGAATAAAAGAGTACACCTGATACGTTCTTAATCGCATAACCTTTATGTATATCTTCATCATTTTTAACCTCTACCTTAAAGGTTACATGGCTCAACGTTTTTATGTTTTCCTTATTTGGAAGTTTCAAAGGTTTGCATACTCCTTTGCCGAGATCACAACCTAAATTTAAATATATGCTGTTTGTGTGTACCTTTAACATTATCCTATATACCTGATCGTGTGCACGCCGTATACATATATGTAAGCGTTTAATCTTTTGATCGTGTTTGGCGCATGATGGCCTTAGTTGTCTATGTACCATAAAACACAATACAGCACAGCGTTTAAGCTTTTGCGAGGTTGTCCCATTTGGAGTGGTGGATCAGGAAAGGTGATTGAGTTCAAATAGCTCGCGCAACCGTATTCGATTTGAATGGCTTATTTGGGGGTGAGTGGCTTGGGTGGCTTTGAGGTCGGCAGTTTTATGGCAGTCAAATCGCTACTGAATCTTTTCACGGTTGCAAACTACAACATATAGAAAATTCAAAGTATGAAAAGCTTTATAATGCCTTCGGGTTGGTATGATCAGCTTGATAGCTGAGTGTTTTCTATGAACGATACAGATGTGCTGTAATGCTTCTTGTCATCCCACTACTTGAAGGGTGTGCACGTGTTGTACGTGTGCTGTATGCGTTTGCGATGCCTGTCAGGCAGAGAAACATTTGCGGAACATTACGCGGCCGCAGCGATGAACAGCAGTGTGAGTGCAAAGCGTAAATGGTGTGTACTGTCGACATGGCCGAGGGCAGAATTCGATGCGACTACTTCGACCACATCACCAGCAGCGATAGCAGGATCGCCTATCTCGATGAGTATTAAAGCTTCGTTGTGCAGCAGTTGTCTGTTTTCCAAATTTTCTGCCCTGACAAGCAATGTTGAACATCCTATCAGAAAATTAAGTCTCCTAATAGCGAGGCATTGCAAATTTTTAGTTGTTTTTTGTTGCATTTTGTTCTCGCCTGATACTGACATTCTTATCCCGTGCCCAAGTATTACAGGTTTTGTTTTCACGGGCGCCCATTGCTTCTGTCGCAAAATATTGAAACGCTGTCAAGTAAGAAGTTTCGCGCAGCATGTTTTGGCCGATGAGGTGTTTGCAGCGCCGTTTGCGCGAAAGGTGTCGACCACCGGCAGAATGTTATTGACACCGCAGTCATGCGCTCGCGCCTTACATCGGATGGGAGTTTTTTGCTCTCTCTGCGGCTGATGTGTCATTCCTCCAGCGCTCGGCGCATCCGCCTTGCCATTAACGCGTTTCCGTGAGCGCACTAGGGAAAAGATGAACAAACTGATCGACCTTTAGCAGTGTGCCCCTTCACCTGACAGCCGACTCCACAAGAGCGAAACAAACGGAATGCCTAAGATGCAGTTCACCGAAGCACTGACGGCGCGCACGTGTCAGCTGCTTCTTACCGCTGTGGAAAAAAAATGTCTCTGGCTTCTGCTCAAGCACAGTGTCAGTCTCACTTAGAAGGTAGACTGCTCCGCGTGGCCACGAACCTGCAGACTACCGTTGAATCCCACCCGTTCATGAATCAATGCAGAGTGGCGCACGGACCTCGACGTGATGCTCCTAATCTTCCCCTTTGCACTAATTTTCTACCAGCTTGGTCGCAATGGTGCTCAGCAAGTGCGCAGCCACACAGAACCTTGTTCCCGCCCTCTATGTGAATGACCATCTAATGCATCTTTATTGTACTCCTGGCTTAAGTGTTAGACTGGAGCGAAACGCGCTAAAGCCTACGCCTACGTGTTGAAAATTGAACTGTGATATAAAGCGTTAAACTGAATATTCTAGATGATCAAGTAGCGCCCCGTGATGCAAATAAGATACGTCCAGATAGGATATGATTATTTTTCTTTGTGTTTCTATATATTTTTAAAATGTTCTCTTTTTGCACATGGCAAGAACCATCGAATTTAACAGAATATTCACCTCAGAACTTGGAGGCTCGGTCTGGCGAGAGCATGCGTTCACAAGATACTCAAGCTCATGGAGGCCACGGTGTGTGTCAATCATGTTCACATAGGTTTTCTGTGCGAATAGAAGCTATAGCATGGGTGTTTTGTTTTTCTGCAGGTCCAATTATGCAATACATTGAGCAGCAGTATAATGCATCTTCATCTGGATGTTTCAAAGGTGAATCAGCTGTCTTTCTTCCCTCAAGATAACCTCAGTTTTAATACTCTTCAGCGGGTATTTTTCTGAAAGACGCTTGTAGCTATAAATTTAACATCCCGAATCAACAATAACAGCTTATCTGGAGTTTTAGTTGCGCAGCCTATCCATGTCTGAATTGCTTACAAGTTCAACAGGTTACCGCTTGCTTCTGAATTGTTTTGGCTTTAAGCTCGTACCACGACCCCAAAGGTCATTGGTACTCACCAACACAGACAAAGAGACCTGACCGATCTTGTTTTGCACGGCACCTAGCAACAGAGGTGTCATGTTGGTTTTAAAAAGCATCATAACATAGATACCTCCATATCTGATCCAGCTGCCTCTGAATTTGACCGCGCCCAACAAGATGGTGCTTTCAAATGCAGCCCGGGCCACTCCCGAAGTTTGACCTCAGCTGGTTTGGACCAAAATCGATGTCCAGCCATAATCCACCTTTTCATGTTCCTGTGCTGCCACCACGCGTACAACGCTGGAAGCTCATTGGAAGGGTACTGTGCGCCTAACCCGGCCGCACTGAGTGCCGCTGCGGAGCACTTTTTGTTGGAATCTGTCAACGATGGCGTGTCCTGGGCAGCAGCTGGTACCTGGAGGATTTGTAAGGTTGACTGATGGTTGTGTGCGAAGTCCGAGCCAGGCTGCTGAGCCCACCGAAGAGCAAATTCTTCAGTATCTCCGATCATGCGGCATGCGATGCGATCGCCAGCTGAGCAAGGGCCGCCGCTTGAGAGATGAAAGCTACATTCGGAACATAATGTTCAATGAAAAATCCCCGATCCGTGAGGTTGGCGTTTTCCGTTGTATATGTCTGCCATTCATGAAAGGTGGATACTACATCGTGCGCGCCGTAGCACAGAAAACGACTGTGGACAACAGTTTTCACAATCAAGCCGCGGTGGCTCAGTAGTTACGGCGCTCGGCTGCCGGCCCGAAAGACGCGGGTTCGATCCCGGCCGCGGCGGCAGAATTTCGATGGAGGCGAAATTCTAGAGGCCCGTGTACTGTGCGATGTCAGTGCACGTTAAAAAAAACCGAGGTGGTCGAAATTTCCGGAGCCCTTCACTACGGCGTCCCTCATAGCCTCAGTCACTTTGGGACGTTAAACACCACTAAACCAAACCAAACCAAGTTTTCACAAGCAATCGTTGTGCTCAAGCGCTTCCGAATAGCTACACGAGCTATAAAGGCACAAGCGTACTCGCAACATGGCAGCTCTGCTAGAATTTCAGTTTATTTTCCCACAGCACACCGCTGCATAGGTTAAACAAGCATGCGCGTCCATAAAGACGTGCGCGAGAAGCGCACATTGAGCCATTCCGACGATACCGCGCAGAGCTTTTCATTATGATGCGAACACACGCATAACGCACCTTCTGCTTCTTCTGCCTCTTAATACATGGCGCATACCCACATGGGGGTATTGGCGAAGATGTAGTGGCATAAACGAGGAAATTTCCATAAGAGATTACGACAAAATTTTAGCACCATGCGTGAATGCTCTCGCAGCTTCTTTTTTGTTGTCCGCTCCATCGCGCGTTGAAAGCGGCTCACAGGACTTGCCCATTTGGCCTTCTTGCTTGAGAAAGGAAAAAGCGTCGGAACGAAGTCTGGGTGCCGCGGTGACATCCCAGGCATTCCTGCCCAAGAATAAAACATTTCGTGATAGACTGCACACGCATTTAACCACAGTATACCTCGTCCATACCTGTCATAAAGTGTTTCCCGCACAGTGTTGACGTGCTTGGCGGTGCCCGAGGGCGGCCACGATCGTCGAGCCGGCGAACTGCTTTTATCTACGCTTCGCGTCGAAGGCGGCCCCGGGAAGCGTTTGGAAAGCGAAAAAATCCGAGTTTGCTTCCTTTCACATATTGTGCACTGCAGCCGTATGCAACACATGTCGTAGGCATTGCCAAATGCGTCGCACTTAACGCCCGACGGCTGCAGCAACGCACCCCGCGTAGGAAGCCGGTTTGTTTACACTTCCACGGCCGGTCTCGAGTGGCGCGTGACACTTCCAATATGTTTCGCGACACCGCCGCCAGGGGATGGGCGCATGCGCAGTCGCGTCGTGAAAAGGGCGGATTGACCGCGCCCGACTCAAGGGTGGCTTCAAAAGTTTTGCTGGGCCGGCCCCAAAATTTCCCCCACGCACCTGAGAAGTGTGACCTGGGATGATTTGAACCAAAATCGAGGTCCAGCCATGATTTATTGCGCCCGACATGATAGTCGCCTCCAAGTTTGACCCGGGCCAAACTCAAAATTTGGCCCAACCACACCCTAAATTTGACCCGAGCCGATTTGGACCAGAATCAATGTCCAACCCTAATTGACCACGTCTAACACGATGATGACCTCGGAATTTCGCCCGGCCCTCCCTCGAAAATTTGGGCCACCCACCCCTGAATTTTTTTTCTTGACTGATTTGCACGAAAATCGATGCTCACTTATAATTGACCGCGCCCAACACGATCCTGACTTCCAAATTCATCTTGGGCAGCCCCCAAACTTAGATCACCCGCCCTCAGATTTGACATTGACGACCCGGAGATCTTTAATGGGCATTGACATGGCACGGCGCAATGACGCACAAGGCGCCCGGGTGCATTGTGATGCTAGTGCATGTTAAAGATCCCAGGTGGTCGAAATTATTCAGGAGGCCTCCACTACGCCACCTCTTTCTTCCTTTTACTTCCTCCTTTATCCCTTCCCTTATGGCGCGGTTCGGGTGTCCACCGAGATATGTGAAACAGTTAATGTGACATTTCCTTTCCTCAAAACCAATTTTTTGCGCTGTGCACCAAAATCGATGTCCAGCCCTTATTCACCGCTCTCAGCACGATGGTGACCTGCAAATTTGGCCCTGGGCATTTCAAAAGTTTTGCTCGAGCCGCTTTCCAAAATTTTACCTCGGCCAATAGCACTAAAATCGGTGTCCGCCATAACTGACCTTGTCCAACATGGATCAAGTAAAGCAAAAAAAAAGTTAAAACCCTTAATCGGAGTTACCTACAACATTGAGAGGGTCATGTGCCTCCTGAAAGCGACATCCCAAGACCGCTGCTAGCACTCTGTTGACCCTTTGCCAAGGCATTTCTTGGTAGAAGATATCGTAAGCATGAAAATATTTTACATTAGCCTAAGTTGTAAAAAAATTATCAGAAAAGCATCTGCTTCTCGGCAGCGGTGCAGAGTAAATTTTAAAATCCTGATATGGAAAAACTGATTTTGTTATTTTGTACTGAGGGCAGCATACATCAAAGTATTTTTTGCTTGCTGTCATGCTTTTAAAAAAATATAGCAGTTTTAGCTGCGTGGCTTTTTTTCAAAAGCATTTCCCAGGAAGCTATACACTGAAGTGAACGAAGCCGCTTTTTTCTTCTTTTTTTTGGTCTACAAAGCTTTGTGTCAAGGCAAAACTGCGTTTTGGAGGCACAATGGATGAACTGGAAGTGCGGCTTAAGAAAGCCGCACAAGTTTTCTCAGAGAAACAAGGCCAGGACACATCACTGGTGGAGATTTCATGTCATTTGCAAGGTTCCTTGGATCACTTTTTGATTACGGAGGTAAGTTAAGAAATTCTGTCTTCTCTCTGCATTACTTTATTCAATAACAGGACCCGACTGAACATGTTTAGTGTGTAGAAATGTAGTGTGAAAAATAGAGGTTGACGAAAAGAACAGCACCAAGACTGACTTTAAAGTGAACAATAAATTTCAAACAAAAATATTTCAAGTTCCTCTGCGCACATCAAATACACGTAAGTATGTATCTTGCAGACAGCTGTATGTTGTTTTACAAATGCAGGGTTGATGTGGGTCCTTGAAAACCCTTGAATATAGAAATTATGCTTCCGAGGGCCTTGAAAGTCCTGGAATTTCTCTGTGGCCCTCGAAAAGCCAGAATTTTATGGTCTGTTGAAGGAAGCAGCCACGAAAGAGCTGTTGCACTTACTAAATTATGTTTTTTTTGCACAAAAATAGTGATGTTCTCGATAATTCCGGAGGGACTTTTGGAGCAGAGATTTTAAATTGTGCCACAATGACTCATGCCACCTCTCAGCAACTCAGCATCGGAAATGAATGCATATGTGAATATGTTTTCAGACGTCCTTGCATGAATTGTTCGTAGCCAGCCATTTTTTCCATTTGTTAGACACAGTTGAAATATTGTATGAATATCTTGACCAGCTACATTTTGTAATGATCGTTGCATCTTTTCGAGCTGCTTATGTAAGCCACTAACCAATAAATTTCTCATAGTTAGTGCGTAAGTTTGGCGTAGTGATGATATTTGTGCCTTTATTATATGGGATTGGAAATAGCTGAACTACCTAGCAACACCTTATCAGTGGTAATGCAAACAAATGCGTGCAGTTATCTAGTTATCCATCTGATTGCACTAATAACAGCATTCTTCGTCAGCACCTTTGCCTCATAGGAGGCTACATGGTGCATCACTATGGAAAGATTTGGAAGCGTTAAAAGAACGTACACAGCAAGAGACACGGATGAGCGCTTGTCCGCGTCTCCTGCTATGTGCATCCTTTTAATGCTTTCAACATTTCGAGCAGCAATAAAGTCCGACTGTCTTGGAAGGACTGCTTAGAAAAAGGCGCAAGGCTTTTACAACGTATCTGGTGAGTCCAAAATCAAAGAACTCTCGCTTTCGTGAATGCCTAGACTAAAAAGCTGCTTTGTTTGAGCATTTTCAGTGGTGAAAATGTCATTTGCACTGAGGGGTACATTTGTGCTCTATGAAAAATGCTGCTTTGATAAGCTGCCCGGTTCACTTGTCTGAAAAAAATTTGAACAAGAAAATCTCTGAAAACTCTTGAATATTTGCTCTGAACCCTGACTGCACGAAAACCGCAGACGCTTGCAAAAGCGTACAAATTGTGAAAAACGACTGCAGTGTGGAAAAAGATAAGCGAATGAATTTTCTCTCAATCTAGAAAAGATATCTCTGTCATTAAGGAGACGAAGTGGAAGCTTCGGCAAGAAACTTCGGCAAAAATCACGAGGACAAGACGAGCGCTGTTTCCGTGTGCTCGTCTTGTGCTCGTGTTTTTCATTTCAATGAATTCAGTTCAGTTGCGTTCAGTAAATTTAGCGATCTCCTGGGTCTATCGCAATTCTAATCACAGACTGCACTACCGACTGGTGTACCAGTTACTGCGCCTCATGTGTATACATACAATAACCAGTCTTGGATATATGGAGGCAACGAAGCCAAGGTCATCTCTTTGAAAAACAAGAAAATTGAGCGGGCCGTCATCATATGCTCTCTGGCGTACTACCTGAAAAACCTAAGATACCCGGGTGCATTTTTGCAGATATTCTTCTTGGCTCAAAAATTCTAAAGACCTCAAGATCAAATCCCACTTGGGGTTATCTCCAACCGGTTGAAGAGCTTTTTGGCACTCTTAAAAAATAATCAACGCCTTGTCTCATGGCCTTTCGACCCCCGTGCTTAACTCCTTACTGGGAAGTATGGCTCCCAAGGAAAAAAACAGCGCGACGTCTGTGCAATATTTTAAGAGCTGAAAGTTGGACCACAATTCTGCTGTTTCGGCTAAAGATACAAGTGACCTGCAGTGCCGTAATTGACGAGGAGGAAGCGCGCTTCATAGGCCACTATTTCAGTGGTGTGGCAGAGTCATTTTGGGAGGACCTTTGGAAGACAACGTTATCAAGGCTACCAAGGAAAAGACAGCGGACCAAAGTAGATGACCATCTGAAGCTGTCTGGCCAGCAACTACCAGCGAAGGTGAGAGATACGCTCGACAAATGGCCCAAGTTCGCTACTGATATTTGTCTCTCGACAGAACAACTTCTCAGCACGGCACATGCCGTTACCGCGAAGGTGTCCTAACAACATAAAGCAGCTTGTGCGGCTGAAGGTCTGCGGTGTGTCATGAGGTACTCTCCTCCAAAGATGAGAAGGTGCGCCACCAAGGAGACGCTGGACTTTTTGAAGTCAAATAACTTAGCGTTACTACTGTCGGATAAAACAGGGAAGTTTGTGGTGCGCGCTTGTCCTGTGTCCCCCGTTCCAGTTGTTTTTTTAGTGTGTAGCGCGTTATTCACAACATATTAAATTCTAATTCTGATGGTTTTGAGAGACATTTAAGTAGACGTATACAAAATTTGCCTTCCACAAAGGTTACACTTTTGGAAGTTGCAGGTTAACGTCTGCGATAAAGGTTTCTGTGTAACCTAGAAAATGGCCGTGACATATAATATAGAGGCTACCATAACTAAAGGTTATGCGTAACCTGTGAAGTAGAAGCATACAAGTTTTGCAAATCGATGTCCTTGATAAATGTTATCAGATTCAGAGTGCATGCTGTAGACAGTGGTAGGGCTGCCGTTTTGCAATACCGAGTAACGTAATCAACGCAAACCACTACCCAGTGGTTCCTATGCTAGGATATTGGAAATGGGCCGAGGAGATCTATGCCCACTTGCTCGAACGGTGCGGTGGGTGGTGCCACAGGGTGAAGATGACCTGATTCAGCCCTAATAGGTCGTTTGTATCGTTGACACTGAGTGCAGCTGGCGACGTACCGCTAAGTCGTGGACCGCATTCTTGGCCAATAGAAGCGTGCCCACGTACGGTGTAGCGTTCGTGCCGACCGAAGACGTCCATGTGTAGAGTCGTCGTGCATGGCCTGCAAGACAGAGGTGTACAGGCTTTTCGGAACTACCAGGAGGAAGCGCTGGCCTGTAGAGGTATAATTTTTTTTTATATAGGAGGCCATCTCGCACGCAGAAGTGGTTTTCCACCGGAGGGGTCTGCCGGCTTCACAAGGAGAGACCATAAGGTTGAATCTGACTGCTGTCGCGCTTTGAATGCGGTGAGATCATGAAAAAACGGTGACACGCCACGCAGTGGTCGAAATTATCGATGTTGGATTTCGTCTCAGGAAGGGGCCACCACGAAAGGCAATCGACGTCAGCGTGCCGGCGACCGCTCTTGTAGGCGACTGTGTTGTCTTATACTCTTGTAGCTAGAGAACCCACCGTGCAAGGCGCCCACACGGGTTACAAAGGCTAACGAGCCAGCAGCGGGCATGGTGGTCAGTGACGATGGTGAACGGGCGTCCGTATAGATATGAACGGACACGCTGCGTGGCGAAGACGACGATGAGGCATTCCTGCTCGGTGACCATATAATGTGCTCCTGGCCTGGCAGCTTCCCCACTGTGCCGTTTTTGTGCCGAACCTGAGACAATAGATCACTTCCTGCTGTTCTGCCGCCGCTTTTCTCATTTGAGGAAGCGTCTTTTGCAAATTCCATTTCATCAACGGGGCTTGCCTGTGTCTTCCGCGGTTGTTCTTTCCAATGGCGCTTCTTTGCTTGGACGAAGCGACAGGAGTGTGCGCTCTGCTGTGCAAACTTTTCTTCAAGAAACGCAGCGACTCCCATTCTAATTTTTTTTTCCCGCTCTCAGACAGTAACACATTGCAACATTACAGGCATTGTGTACTATTATGCACATTAAGCAATTGTCCCGTCTTTGATCTCCAAGTTAACTGAACCCCTTTCCTTCCCTCTTCCAATCTCTCAGACTACATACTATTACCACTCCTTTTTCCGTCAAAACTTTCCGGTTTCCAGTAATTTACCGCCTGTGTCTTGGCCACACCCCCGTACTGGGTATGTGCCAGCAACGTCTGAGGCCTTCCTTCCTTCCTTCCATGTGCTCCGGCTTACTGAGCGAGCGACTCGCAAACAGAACAACGTGCTCTTTGTTGTCGTAGCGCTGGACGAGCGCAGCGCGGTGACCAACACCGCTGGCGTTGGTATTAATCTCTGTGGGGGCGGATTTATCGATGTGGCCAAGTACAAGGTGGCACGTCAGAAGGAATTTTAGTTGGCGGAAGGAGGAGTCACACCCAGGGGTCCACTCGAAAGCCACATCTTTCTGAAGCCGGCCTGTCAGGGGGTATCCGATGTCCGCAAAGCGATGAATAAAGCGGCGAAAGTACTAGCATGAGCCCAAGACAGACTTGCTTCAGAAAGATGTGTCCTTCGAGTGGATCCCTGATCACAATGACATATCGACTCCATATTTCCATAATTCCATGCGGGCGGTTCATATGGAACGTGTCACTAGGGTGATTATAAAATACTGTACACCTAAGCTCGCTGCCCAAGTTTCAAAGAACATGACGTCATCCCTAAGGCTGCAACATTTATACGGAAGAAGCTTGCTCTCGTACTCCCCCCAGGCATGTTTTTCAAAACCATCTTCACTTCACTTCACTTTATTACTTACAAGGCCCCCGAGATTCGGGTTGCATGCCCCGGTTTCTGGGACATCTACTACTTGCGCCATCTACCGGCAGTGGCGGCGACAGGGAGCGTAACTGAATGGGAAGGGGTACAAAAAAAATCGTAAAACGTGAACAAAAGCACCTACAAAAAATTCTTCGGGGATTTGTGTATTATACACTAAGCTGAGGAATGTGCCGAAGTTTCAGCCCTGTGCTATTAGTACACAAGCTTCCCAGCGCGTTTGAATATTATACGATGCTGCCTACGGGAGGGGGCCAAAGTTTTGGCATTTTTCCAGACTTTGAAACTGTATAGCACCGTAACACGGATAGATATCGAAAATGCTTCCCGGTTTTAGGTACCCAAATATATGGTGTTTAAAATGGTGTGCAACGATGTGGCATAGCTTTGATCAAGAAGCTTCCTGAGGCCTTTTAATTGAAACCTGATATTGCCTAAAATATGAAAGATGGCGCCCGGTAGCGAGCTACGCTGCAGAAATGGTTCGGACTGCTGAAGTTGCGTCCATTTCGACGCTTACCTTTTTATCGGGTGACTTTTGCCTTGCAGACAAGAACACATGTCAGAGCTCGAACCCAGTGTCTCGACCGGAGCTTTAAATAAAGAAGGTTGCTACGATGACCATGCATTAACGCAGCTACATAAAGTATTCGCGGCTGTTCATATATGCTTGTCGTGGAGCAACTTTGCAAATTGTCAGTCCTTTGCTATTATCTATAAAGTTTATTGGGATGTGTGATCATCATATATTAGGGTATGAGAGCTAGCTCGCCTGAATTTTAGCTATTCTTGTTACTTTTAAAGAGCGTACCGGCATTCAAACGGCCGACATCAAAAAGTATTCGCGGATATAAATGTTTAAATTTATTCTTATAATACTTATTTAAGAAAATTTGATATAGCTTTACTCAGAAACATTCTGAAGGTGTTCAGCGGTTGTCGGGCAGAACATAGAATTTGGAGTCTAGAAGCAAATAGCGTCTAGATAGACGTTCAGGTTGTTACTGTCACGTTCACCTGTAATGCTTTCAAATTAGTGACTCTAGCGTTATCCGAATATGGTGACTCTAGTTTGCACTTAGAGTTCTAACCTGGGTTCAGAACCTTTTGTTTTGGTCAACTAATTTTAATAAATGTGCTCGTTTAATTAGAAAATATATTAGTATGAATGTATGAATGAAAAATTTCACGCATGATCACTATTCATACTTTTATTTCGGCAGCTTTTGGCGACTTTTTTTGCTGTTCTTTCATTCTGACTTCTGTAATATGCATGCATGATGTATTGCCGGGATCCATCCTGTGAAACACAACTGAAAAAATGAGGCTTCGCTTCTGAGGTACGAAACTTCGCTTTTAAAGATACCACAAGATACCGCCAACTTTTTTCCATTTTTGCAAACAAATTGGTGAATTTAATTGTGTCCACTTCTGTGCTACGAAAAAGCGCTTTTACATGGACGTCATCAAGGAAGCAGTTCATAACGGTATATATAAATGGTAAATATGGTGGCTGTCGCAATTTGCGACGCTGCCAGCCGCTACGCTGCCAGTCGCTGCTACGCTGCTTCGTCGGCCGATTGTCATGATATCGCAGTTAATTCTCCCGCACCTCCAAGAGTGACATCGCAAGGGGCCGCCAGGTGCAAGAGGGTTAACCACGGATTAACAGGGTTAGTCGCGATGTCATATCAATCGTCTGAAGCGACTGTCTTGAGAGCCTCCTTTGAAGAAAGTTTGCATCTGTCCTTTGAGGCGGGGCTGTAATCCTTTTAAGCAATAAATTTTTCTACTTCACCAGTATTATAGATGAGTTGCGTTATCGCAAGCAGCTTGCTTTTAAGATTCATCTTCTTCAAAATGATATGAAAACGTGTAAAAAATTGACCGCCAATAGCAAGATCAAAGGATGTCAAGGGGTATAAATTAGAGGGGGAAGAAAAATAAAAAACTACTAAGGGTCCTGCCCACGCCAGTACAAATACTACATTTAGACTGTTAAAAGAATGAAAACTAGAAGTGCCCCCCGTTAGGACGGCCAATAAAAATCAAGAGAAACACCCCCAGAAATACATTCAAAGAGAGAGAGGCGGGTTTGGGGGGGGGGGGGGGGGGGCGGTGGCAAAGTCTTGCACAGGGTGCCGGGTGATGTAAGGCCGGCTCAGGACCCAGCCGCTATGCCCACATTTCAGCGTACGCGAAATGCAACAACGCTCCTGCTGTTTACCCCCGGGGGGTCGAATTAGTTCGAAGCGCTCCAGTGCGCTGTCCCTCATAGCCCGTAATGGAACGAATTTGTATTATTTCATTGTAGCTTTTCCCAGTTCCCAGGTTACTCTGCCTGCAGCAGCTTTGATTTCTGTGGTCACGTGAAAAACTAAGTATACTGCACTGAACAATACTATCGCTTACTTTGGAAGCAGCAGCGTTTGGTAAATCAAACGAAATACAATTGTAATAGAGAGGTAGAGCGCAACAAAAATAACCAGACGCTTAAAAAGAATGTATACAAATAAAATAAGTCACGAATTGCATTCTATGTTACAAAGTTAATGAGAATATCAAATAGGCGGGGTTGTCATTATAGCACGCAGCGGAAAGCAGAATGTCAGCAAATTACCATGAATGAAGGGGAAGCCTTCGTAACGATAATGTTGTATCCCGTACCGTTGGGGAACTGCCCGGTCCGACTGCCCGGAGCAGCCGGAGCACCACCACGTCAAGCACCCGCCACGTACATACTTCGACCAACATACTTCGACCAACTAGTTGGTCGAAGTATGTACGTGGCGGGTGCTTGACGTGGTGGTGCTCCGGCTGCTCCGGGCAGTCGGACCGGGCAGTTCCCCAACGGTACGGGATACAACAGTTGGCGACGAGTGGTGAAGTAACCGAACGCGGAAGCAATGAGCCTGCATCAACCGCCCGAGTTCCTGCCGACGCCCGGGAAGCCCGCCATTCCTTGGACGCAGTGGCACCGCCTTTTCAAGAACTATCTCCTGGCGTCCGGGAGCGACGCTCACCCACCTGCGCGCCGTAAAGCTTTGCTGCTACACTGTTTGGGTGTGGAAGGCCAACGCTTGTACTACGCGTTGCCGGAGGAGAAATCGTCGACGCCGCCTACAGAAGGAAAGGAAGGAAGCGGTACGAGCGACGAGTACGATGCAGCGGTGGCTACGTTGGACGCTTACTTCACTTCTAAAACGAACGTCGTCGTGGAGCGGCATCGGTTCGGACAACGCACCCAACTGCCCGGGGAGACTGCAACAGCGTTCGTCACGGCGTTGCGTGAGCTGGCATTAAGTTGCGACTTCGGTAAGCAGGCTGACGATTTTATTCGTGACCAACTTGTAGCGAAAACGTGCAACCCTGTTCTTCGGGAACGCTTACTGCTTGAAGGCACTTCGCTCACTCTTGAACGCGCACTGGCTATTGCAAACAGTATCGAAGAAGCCACGAAATACTCACTTGAGCTGCAGTCATCGGCTGCGAGCGTTCAAAAGGTCGAAAAACATCGGATGACATGCCGCTCAGAAACGCAGTTACCGCGTTCGCAGCAGCCGAAGTCCTGTTTCCGTTGCGGGTCTTCAGGGCATCTTGCAGATTCCAAGACATGCAAGGCGCGGGGTAAAACTTGCAGCAAATGTGGCAAACGAGGACATTTTCAGCGTGTCTGTAGAAGCGGCATGCCTGACGAAAGGGCCCTTGCTGTCCGAGAAGTCGACACCTGCAGTGCATCCGGCGATCTCAACGTGTTGCTTCTCGACCGGCAGTGCAAAGGAGGGATACACACAGAAGTCTTCGTACAAGATGTTCCTATACGTTTCCTCGTAGACACGGGTTCTGCTGTCTCCATTCTGTCGAACGCCACGTATTCAAGGTTGAAACGCTTCCCTTTGCAGCCAACATCAGCGTCACTCTACGATTTCTCTCGCCGCAGAATAACCATCGAGGGGTGTTTCACGGCGCCAGTCATCTTCCAGGATCGGCAGGCCGACATTCTCTTCTACGTCGTCAAGGACGGTACTGACATTCTCGGCATCGACGCTGTCGAAACGCTGCGTCTGCAAATCAACGGTACGTCATTGCAATGCACCCATATTACGCAAGCGCCAGAAGGCCTTGACCGTGAACTGTTTTGCCAGTTTCCACACTTGTTTGATGGCAAGTTAGGGCTTGCAACAAATTTTGTCCATAAGGTCAAGATAAGAGAAGGAATCACGCCTGTTGTTGCTAAGTTGCGGCGTTTGCCATTTTCAATGCGAGACCGAGTACGCGAAGAGCTGCAGCGCCTTGAGCAAGAAGATGTCATAGAAAAGATTGACACGTCTGAATGGGTGTCTCCAATCGTAGTAGTAGCAAAGAAAAACGGCAAGATAAGAATTTGTGTCGATCTGCGCGAACCAAACAAAGCGATTGTCGTTGACAAATTTCCGCTGCCGCACACGGAAGAAATATTGCACAAACTTCATGGCGCAAATTACTTTTCAAAGATTGATTTAGCAGCTGCATATCACCAAGTTCTGCTAAGCCCTGAAAGCAGGGAACTGACTACCTTCATAACCGATAGTGGACTGTACAGATTCAAGCGCGTCTGTTTCGGTCTTGCATCAGCACCGTCTGCGTTTCAGAAAATGATGGCCACTATTTTGCAGAACTGCAAAAACACTTTGTGCTACATAGATGATGTCATTGTGTACGGAAGCACACGTGAAGAGCACTTCAAGAATTTGAAACAAGTTTTGCACTTGATTGCAAAGGCTGGATTGAAGTTGAATGACAAATGCATTTTTAATGTGCAAGAAGTCGACTTCCTTGGTCACAGGATCAGTCACAAGGGAATACGCCCTTTACAAAGTAACATTGACGCCATCAAGGCTGTGCCAGCCCCAACAAATGTCGGTACTCTGCGCTCATTCTTGGGCATGGTAGGCTACTACGCCAAATTTATACCTGACTATGCGGTGGTTGTCGAGCCTCTTCGAGAGTTGCTACGTAAGAATGCCACATTCACATGGAACCCTGCAAGACAAGCTTGTTTCGAGCAACTGAAATGTTCCCTGGCCACAAGATGTTTACAGCTATTTGATCCTGCGGGTGACATTATTGTCACTACGGATGCCTCATCCATTGGCTTGGGAGCAGTGTTGCAACAGACAAGGAATGATGAACTGGTGACGATTGCTTTTGCTTCTCGCAAGCTTACTTCACAGGAACAGAAATATTCTGTAGGGGAATTGGAAGCCCTTGCTTGCTTGTGGGCATGCGAATATTGGAGAGTGTACCTTTGGGGTCGTTCATTCATATTACGCACCGATCACCAGGCTCTGGTCACACTCCTTAATACAAAGGGAGTAGGTCGCCGACCGTTCCGGATTGCGAGGTGGCACGCCAGGCTGTTGGCATACAACTTCACGATTGAATTTCACAAGGGTGACAAGAATACTGTTGCTGATGCTCTTTCAAGGATGCCCCTTCCAGGTCGTGTGGAGGAAGAGGAAGAAGAGACTGTTTGTGTTGTCTCAACATGCATTACTCATGAAGAGTTTGTCACTGAAACGATGCAGGACCCGTTGCTGCAGCAGGTTATAAAGTGGGTGACATCGGCATGGCCCGCAGGGAAGATGTTGCCTGCCGAAGCAGTTCCGTTCTACCGGGTGCAAACTGAGCTCTCAGTCGTTGGAGACCTCCTGCTTCGTGGTGACAAATTTGTAGTACCTTCGTCCCTCGTAGCACGGCTTCTTGACGCAGCCCACGAGTCTCATCCGGGAATAACGAGGACAAAGCAGTGACTACGTGAGCAATACTGGTGGCCTGCTATGTGCAAGCAAGTAGAACAATTCATTGCATCCTGCGCGGTATGCCAATCTGTTGACAAGTCTGCAAAACCCGTGACACCACCTCTGCAGCCAGTTGCATTCCCATCTGCACCATGGCAGAAGCTAGGCATCGATATTGTGGGCCCTTTTTCCGAAGTGCCGGCAGATTGCCGTTTTGCCATTACAGCCATCGATTACTACAGCAAGTGGCCTGAGGTTTGTTTCTCAGCAAGGGTGACAACTGCAACAGTCATCTCCTTTCTGCGAAGCATCTTCAGCAGGGAAGGATATCCAGACGAGATTGTGAGTGATCATGGTGCTCAGTTTACAGCCTTGGAGTTTGACAGTTTCCTCAAAGAACGTGGCATCGCTCATACGTATTCGGCAGTCTATCATCCGCAAGCTAACGGGCAGGTAGAGAGGTTTAATCGAGTACTCAAAGAGTACGTTCAATCGAGTACTCAAAGAGTACGTTCAAGTCTGCGCACAAGAACATCGGCCTTTGAAGGAAGCTATCACCGAATACCTGGGAGTCTACCGTTTCACACCGCATGCGACCACAGGAGTGAAGCCTTCCGTCCTTCTTCACGGCCGTCATCCCAGAACAAAACTTGATCTTGTAGGAGCGCCAGGTAAAGAGTTTTTTCAAGATCCGCAGGCAGCGATGAAGTCCATCCACAGCAGAGTAGCACAAAGGCAACAAGCAAGTAAGACTTACACTGACCGTCGACGAGCTGCAAAGTACTCTCCATTAACAACAGGTCAACCGGTGAGAGTCAAGTTGCCTGGTCACGTGCCTAAGGGCGCTCTGAGCTACTCGAGTCCATTCACCATTGTGGACCAATGTGGTCAAGATGCCTACAAGCTCAATGATGGCCGCACATGGAATCGGAGTCGGCTGGTACCTTGCCCCCAACCAGTTACACCACCTACAGTTCCGAAAAGTTGTTCGCCTGAATCAGCAAAACCACTTGGCGAACCACAGCAGGAGAACCACGACCCACCCCAGCAGCCATCTGTTCAGACGCCAGTTGAAAGGGACGTTCCAGGACTGAGGCATTCGACGAGACAAAGAAGACCACCAGTGTGGTTTAAAGACTATGAAAGACATTGAGTGTTTATTGTGTTTTTCCAGTGTTAGTTGCTAACTCTTTTGAGGGGGGAATAATGTGGTATTGTATTCTGTAGTTATGTTTGTATAAACTAGGTGGCGCTAGGCATGCGCCCTATCTGGTCAGCTGACTCGCACATCTGTATATAGATTCATCATTGAACTGGAATAAAGGAGAGTTGGTCGAAGTATGTACGTGGCGGGTGCTTGAAGTGGTGGTGCTCCGGCTGCTCCGGGCAGTCGGACCGGGCAGTTCCCCAACGGTACGGGATACAACAGATAACACTCATGGGAAGTGATCTGTTACGTTTACAGTAATATTCGAAGCACTGGACGTTATATTTCTTTTCTCCTTTGCACCTTTGGGGAGGAAATCGAGCAAATGTAATAGGATTATTTTCATGGCGTCGCTGTAAATAAACTTGCACTTGTAACACTATCTGATAGCTGGTGCGGAAGGGGTTATAACTTCCCCGCTAAAAGGCGAGGACAAGGGCTATAGTGCCGACATAAAATATTTTATTATACACTTTTTATACAACATTTGGAAACAAAATGTGTACAGTCAGAATCACATAGCGTTATTACCTTGTGTTCATGTTACATGTACAACCAGAACGATGCACTCCAAACATAACGAATATGAATATAACTAAACACACTTCACCGCAACATGGCATACAAAAGAAGCAATACATTGCGAAAAGAATAAAGAACAAGGCAAACTTTTCATCGATTGCCAAACAAAATGAGTCAGCAAAGAAGGACACACAAATGAACATAAATGATGGCATTGAATGTGCGTAGTACTGCTGTCGTCACTTTTCTCGAGCCTGTTTGTGCGCATTGTGCACTTGATGCCAGTATCATATGATCTACGCCCGATACGCCCAACCAGTTTTCTTAAATTCGCTGCAAATGTTTTTCCTGCTGCCCCTCAGAACTTAAAGGCGTGTGTGCATGTTCATTTTCAAAGCACCCCCCTCCCCCAAGTACTTTTTCTAGCTGTACTGATTGCGTTATAAATCGGTTACCCATGGTTTGTTTACATAAAAGAATTTTCTTACACAAAAGACAAGCCAAAAGATCATTTTAAAAGTAACAACGGCAATACTTACAAAACACACATATCACATTTATATTACACCAAGAAATTGCTCAGGGCATATATGGCAGGTAAACAGTCACGTAATAAAAATACACTATTTTTAGTACACACCGAACACTCCTTTAGGGGCAGGTTACATAAGGAATCAGGAACAGTACTCTTCATCTTCAAGCAGTGATGCACTTTCTAAACTTGAGGTACAACACAGCACTATAAATATAGGAGGAAACACGCAAAACTAAAAGGCACATCTCACCACATAACTTATCTCCTCCTATGGCTACAATCATTGCTTTTCTCTTTCTTTCCTTACAAGGTTGCGATGTTTTTCTATTGATTTGACTTTCGACGACATTCCCATAGCCCGAAGCTCCGTGCGCAATTCTCCTGCATCCATGTCGTCCACATTTTGTAGACAGTTTCCTTCGCTCACTTTTTTTTCTGCACAGCGTAGCCTCTTCGCCCGTGTCTCTTGAATAAGTCCCTCAAACCAATACTCTTGGTCCCGCTTTTTATATGCACGGCTTAGTCTGATATTCTCACTCACTTCAAGCCTTTTCGCCAGCTTGAGAGCGTCAGCGGCTGCATTCCACTGGTTAGACTTCCCATGGTGTAGATGCTTTAGCACGTCGTTTTTTTTTTCTCAAACCCTTGGCTTGAAAACCAACCAAGCCACTTGAACCTTTCGTGCTTTGCGGAAGCGTGGTGCGCGAGAATATGAATGTACGGCGTAACTCTACCGCCACCATAGCCTTTGCAACCTTGGGCTCCTAATTCTAAGAACGTGTGAAAGAATTCTGAGGTTTCTCTTTCTATGCTGCGACCTTCAAAATCATTTTCCAGGTGGTACAAAATTTTCCGCATAAGCTTCCGAAGGAGCAAAGTTTTTTCCTCTGTTTGAGGGTGCAATTTCCCGGCCAGTTTTTCAGGCAAAGCCTTCAGCAGGCGCTCACAATCGCCCCCGCCGCCCCCCCCCCCCCCCCCCCCGATACCGACGTGAATGTTTTTCCCTTGTTTCCTTCATTGGCTTCCCAGACGTGAAATTTAATCCCACAGTTATTTATGGCGTCAACGATGTCCTGAACGTGTATGGTCTACAACGTGGGTTGCGGACTTTTTCACGGTAATCTCTGTCTTCTGCTTCTGAAAGCAATCCATCTACAAGGCGGTTAACTATTCTTAACTTCATGTGCAATACATCAGGAATTATTAAATCAGAGTCGAAGTTAAACAATGGCACGTTTTTCATCCCGTTCGCCTCTGCGCAGCAATCAGCTTTCATGTTCTCAAGAGTGCGGATCAAAGGAGGCTCATTAAAGCTCCTGTTACTTGTCAGAACTGAGCACCTTGTCTGTGGATTTGCTCGACAAATTGGACAAGGATAGTGTGATGCAGCAGACTGCAGACTCTGAACAACAAGCAAACATTTCAAATCTGACCCTAGACAGATGCGAATCGGAACGTCGTAGTCGCCTACAGATATGCTACCCCTTCGTGCGAAAACATTAATTTCTCTTATCAAATCCCGAAAAGCCTCTATTATTTCAAAATAACCCTCCGAGATCTCCGCCACACCGAGAAGGCGATGAAGGTTATGGCTTTGTAGCTGCCGCGTTTTGCAAATGATAACGAATGATAATGTTGTCCAGGTCGTGCGTCTACTCAAAACGCAGCCATCACCCTCTATTTTTACAAGGAGTGCCTCGGTGGAGATCTCTGTCGCACTTATGCCTACATCTTTAGCAAGCTCTTGCGCAGCTAACGCCAAGTCCTCCTCAAATGAAACCTGAGCGCCAGGTGAGGTACCTGGTGTCTTGAAGACAGTTATCCTGCTATCTAGGTGCTGTCTGTAAGAATTTTTTAGCCTTATGGTAGGCAGATTAGGGACGTTCGCGGAGAGGTGCTCCCAGAAAACGTTACTGACAAAATGTACGTCCAAGAGGGCTGCAACTTCTCGCAAGCTTTGTTTGTCTGGAGAAGAAAGGGCATTATAGTTAACACGACCATTGCTCCAGAAACCTCTTTTTACACCGCAATTACAAATAATTTCTCCATTTTCCTTGAATGTTACTTTATGCAGCAGGCCTTTTAAGTCAATTACGAGAAGCTGGCATACATCTAAGCCGTAGCTCTCCAGTACCGCGTCAAGTGCTTGCACGATGGAATATCCAGTGGCATTATGCTTCCTTCGGTCTGTTTTTCTGCACCCCTCGCCGACCATTATTCCTTTGTTCAGTAGCATTGTAGTTTTTTTCGGATTCCAGCTTTTCATTCTCCTGCTCTAGATTAAGAAGCTTAGCCTTATAGGCAGCGACGGTGTCTCTGAGCTCATTTATGGCCTTTTCTGAAACTGTTCCTACTCTTTCGAGTTCTTTTTGCAGCGCAGAAATTATGATGTTCTCTATGGATTCTCCGGTATTCGTTTCAGGTGGGCTAGATTGAGACTCGAAGTGAATCTTTATGAACCTTTTATTTTTTAAGAAGGACGCTTTCGCACGGCCTGTCAAATTCCTGTAGCGCCTATCCGCAATATTTCACAGTGACGTAAACCGGTCTTCAAAATATTTACCCATTATGGGAAGCCTTACATTCGGGGGCAAAAATGATTGCACAGTTTCAAAGTATGTCTTTCGAAGAAGGTCCTTGTCGTGTCTTGTCTTTATAGCTGTCTCACTGGTCAGCGTGAATGTGACACTGCAACTGTCAAAGGCAGCAGACAAGATTATATGGTTATCTGGCGTGGCCGTTTCGTGGAGCTATAAACAACAAACTAAAATAAAAAAATAGAAAATTTGACGAACAAGAAGTCACTGCAGTGGAATAGAGACAGTAACACTCAGTGAGCAAAACAGGCGACACGTTGTACAAAACAAGCCAAAATAACGCGAAAACAAAACAAATAGAACAAAAGTAGAACTCCATGGGAATATACACTTATCACTGTATTACGATGCGCCAGCAATGATCTTTGTCACGATAAAAACCTGCAAGGTCTCACGAGTAAATCCGCAAGGAAACCTCTTGCAGGACTTCTGAAGTGTTACCCCACCCTTAATTCTGATTGGAAACTCAATCGCCACCGTGTTCCCAAGTTTAGTTTCCCGTATCGACCATGCAGACGGAAGTTGGAGCCTGGAGAAGTCTTGTTCCTCACAGAGTAGCCATTTTTTTTCTAATGGTTGGCCTTTCCCGTGAAAAGCCCATCGATAAATGTCCTGGTCAAGTTCCACCTTCAGGAGACCGCGTGATCGACGGCAGTTGGACAGCTTTTTTTGAATTTCGTACCCGACCTCTTCAGAGGCAGACTGGAGGCGTCGATTCGATGGTTTCCTTGGGGATGTGAACTCGCGCAGACAGGCCTCGTTGAGATTCCTCTTAGGCTCCAGGGTACAATGCCATTTGGAGTACCCTTTCCAATGGATCAGGTGTCCTTTGCGCTAAATGAAAGACAAATGGAGACATTTTGTCAAAACTTTAGGAAACGATTTCACTTATCTGAAGATAGCGGGCGGGGGGGGGGGGGGGTGAAACCAAAAGTAGGGAAGCTGAAACTGAGTCTCAGGATTTTATTTGTTGTGGTACTTATTAGGTTTATAAGATCCGCAAGCGCACGTGCACCTTATTACGAGGAAAATTGGCATGTTATCTCTATGAAACAAAAAAATGCTGCTGCTAATATGAAGGCGGCAGAGCGTCATCACGACAAACGCTAATAGAAATCGTCCTTGGCAATCGCGAGAAAGGCTAATACCTGGGCTACACGGGCACGTTCGAATGGCACCTGAGTCGAATGACATTCGCAACTTGGAATGGCATTCGGACTCGACGGACTTCCGCGGCGCTACACGACACTTTCCAAAGGCATTTCAAATTTCCTCAGCTCGTTTTCAGTGTACGATGACGACGGCGGCGGTGGTCACACTAGTGCGACAACGACACTGTCACGGTCAACAGCAGCATATATATGACTGTAGTGGGACAAGTTTTTGAGGCCAACGACACCGACGAATCCGACCGGCGGACTGTCAGCCTTCATGTCCTCTGCAGGCCGGCGGCTGAGCGAAAACACGCTGATGAGGCGACGGTGTGCATATATTCGCCCTTCTACCTTATCCATATTGTTAATGAGCGAAAGGAACGGGTATATTTTATATGTGCACACTCGAACACTCACCAGCTATAAGGGCTTGCCGAATTAATTTTAATCGATGGCGACTCCCTTCCCTTCCGCGACGACTAGGCGTAGCGAGTCCGCAGGGTTACGTCTTCGAATTCGGCGGTTGTGAAGAGCGAATTCACAAGTTTGAGCGAACGCAAATGATCGGCGAGTGTAGTTTTGACAACAGTGGCCTCAAATCAACTATTGCTCACATCGCACGGCGCGCATACGATGAACGGGAAGCGCCGGTGTGACCCAAACCGCCGAGCACTGCTTTACGACCAGCAGCAGTCGTCGCCGTTGCTATTTTGTGGATAACAAGTTATGCCTTTTCAATTACCGCGAACGGTCCCCAATCATACTTCTGAATAAAGCAGTTTAAAATAAACTACTGATCGCGTAGGACGAAGTCGGGACAATAAGCGACAAGCGCCGATCGTACACGATGTCAGTAGCCCAGCTGTCAAGTGTTTCTCAGGCGAGCGATCGTATCGGCACTTCCTCCCACAGATTGTCGCACTGCCTTAACAAGCCACGGGTACAACCAGTACAAAAAAGATGAGATTATTTAATAGAACTAAAGCGCAGAATGTGTTTTAAGTCATGCAAACGAGCGCTAGCTGTTCGTACGCAGCGATGTAAACAATAGTATATGCGCGCAGGCGTCCTCATAGGCACACTGCTGAAGAAATTTCATGCTCACGCGGTAAATGTTCTTTGGTGCACTGTTATCTTCAAGCACTTACGTAGACAGAACATGAACTGTTTACTAAGCAAAGAGCAGGAAAAAGCGAGCAGCAGGTATGAAAATGAGCAGCCATGGAGCCGAAAGCACTCGCGCGGCTGTGGGCGGGGCGAAGCGATGGCGGCGGCAACGCCTATTGGTCGGTTCGGGCTGCGTTCGCGTTTCGACGGCATTCCAAAATCTGGAATGTCTCCGCCGAGCTCCGTCGACTCGAATGTCATCCGAACCGAATGCCGCTGAGAAACTTCATGTAGCTGCGTAAGTTCGGCAGTCGAGTCGAATGACATTAGGTTGGAAGGCATTCGAAGCGCCCGTGTAGCAGGGGTATAATACTAAATTCGGTATACTAAGGTCGGTGCGGCTTACTAATATCAAATACTAAATTGAACAACTATTTGCCGGGACGCAATACTACGCGAAAATGTTGTGACCCATAACAGAAGCGCAACAAACATTTTTATAACAACATTACAGAAAACGATATGTGCATGAACTTGTACATTTTTGTGAATGATGCGATGTTGTCGTGCTCGGGACTAGTCCGGTGCAAAGTGGAGCAAGTGCATTTGAATATGGGAATGCAGTTTGCACCTCGTTCCTAAACCGGGTGAAAACAGTCTCAACTATTAGACTAAATGATGCGTGAGCGGAGTAAATATAAGTGACCCTCAATGTTGTTTTATTCCCTACCATATGCATACTGTCCTTAACAAGTCTGTGTGTTCGGTGATAGATGAATCATCCACACTTAAACCAGATAATCTAATACAATGCGTAATTATTTTTTGTTCTTGCGTTGCCGTGATTTTAAATCGAGCGAGTTTTCCAGGGTACCTTTTTAACAATCTCTGAAAGACCATTACTTAGGTTTCAAACTAAGTGCTGCAGATGGAATAAATGCACTTTACTTTTCTGATGAAGTATATGGCTGCACATACCAAAATCAAACCACAGGTAATGACTAAATGTACCCAGCAGTGCGTTACAAATATAAAAAAAGGTTTTGATGTTACAATATTTAAACAAAAAATTTAAAAACTTACCGTTTTCGCGATGACTCTCTCGACGGAGTGGTACATCAGTTGCTTCTGGCGGAAAGGTGAGGCTGCAGTTGCTGGGTGTGGACGAATGGTGTTCAGCATCTCGATGGTACTGTATTTATAGTACGCCAGCGAACAACCTAGCATAAAAACAATATCAACAATTCGGGATCACGTGCAATGCTCACGTGCTTTCGCTTTTGTCCCAAGACGCCTCCCGGAAACTAAACATCGCGAAAGAATTCTTTTTTTTTGGAATTTTGCTTCACCTTCCGACGAAACCGGTTGTGTAAACCGAAGTATTGTCACTTTTTTGACAGCGGGGAGAGATCTATCCCTGGGGTAAACAGCGTGACGTCGAAGGGGAAAGGCCCGATGAGCAGAATCGTCAAGTTTTTATTTTCAACTGGCTTTGCACGTGACGTGCACCTGCTACCCATCCATGTCAAAACGCGCATCCCAGCCGCCTGAGTCGAAGCGACAAAGGCGGCTACGGGAAAAGCCAAATACCTATGTGTCCCCCTCATTCCCAGCCCATGTTCCTTCAGCTGGTTGCCGACGCCATTTATTATTCGCCATTTTTTTATACTTTACTGCTGTGCTCCCTGTTTTCCTCTTTTTTGATATTTTGGTGCGTCCCTGTCAGGAACTCTGTCAGGTGCGTCAGTCCTATACTAGTACTGTCGAATGTGGGCGAGTAATTCTCACTATCCAAGCGGCTTTGCCTCCCCAAATCTCTCGCGGCGCACAGAAGAAGGCAGCTGGTCGGCCCGACGATTAAGTATCGCTGTTTAGTTATTGCGGCGATAAACTCATCCCCATGGCATAAACTGGAGATGTGCTACTACCGGCGCATTTCGCGAGTGACTTTGGGAGTTGGATCCTTTTAAAGTCTTTGTATCTATTAAAGAATTTGGAAGACTTGGTTAACTTTCGATGTTTACAGCCTTCAATTTACAGTTAAGTAATAGTCTTTTAAATGAACTTTATCACGGACATAATGTCCGCCTTGGCGCACAATCCACCTGCACGGACCACGACGATGCATCGTTTACGGCTTTTAAAAGAAAAATCTGTATACATTAGAAAAAAAAGCACGCGCTATTTGCTGCAGCCAACACGATATTAATGAACGTCCGTCACGCCTGCAGCTTGGCAGCGTTCATAACGAGGCGCAAAACAAAGAAAAAATTCGATATACACGCAAATAATTTTGAAAAGAGTATGATACAAGCAAGAACGCGAATTCAGCTTCTCATAATGAGATGAAGGGTAAATGCTTACCCATGTATTCTCTCTAGTGAGGCTATCTGTTTAGCTATTTTTTGTTAAAAGATTCAAGAGTGAGTTAAGAACAAATTCTTCTCACAAGCGAGACACTATCCTAAAATCGGGTCGCAAACACTCAATGATAGCATTGCATTGACAAGGAATCACCGTTCGAAGTCTTTACTTTATTGTTATGGTGTCGCCGCCGGCAACTAATACAGCAAACGGTTTCATCACTTTTGCAGGAGCATAATAGTATGAATGCAAGCATGCAAATACTCAGACAGTAGTTCTACCATCCTTCCGTTCCGCAACCAAGCGTGCTAACGACTACGCTACTTCCTGCCAACGCATATATAGTTCTGCTTGTCTAGGACGCTGGAGAGTGTTTGCAGAAGGGCGTCGAATCAGATGGATGCCTCCCAAATGTCCTACAGTGTCTCCAGCCTTTAAGATTCACAAGCAATTGTGTACTTAATTAACACCTTAACCCCACATCAGTGACACAAGCAGCAACCCCGCGCTAAAGGCTTTTGCCTCACCGCACTTTAGTTCAACAAAGTGCCCCCTGAATTTTTTTTTCCTGTTTCTAACGTAATAATTGTTTGCAGCCTGAGACTGCGATGCAAATGTTACATTTGCGCAGGTAAGAAGCGTATTGCACTCCGTGTATTCTGTATAGCAACGTTGTGTTCATTTTCGGGAGGTTACGTTGCTGCATGTCCCAATTTTATCCACAGATTCCCTTCTGAAACTATGCTGCAAATGTACAAACTGCATGCAGTGGGAGACCGAGACAGGCAACCATAGAGGGATATAAAGTCGGAACCCGACGCATGGCGTTGCAGCGCTTCTAATATTGTCGCAACACTGAAGTCAGTGTTCTGAATAACTGTCCGGCCCGATTATGATGTACAAGAGCTGAAGTACACGAAACATGGTGAGGACGGTTAGTTTTTTTTATTTTGCTTCGGGCTAGTCTGGTTTGGTTCATTGGGTTTTAACGTCCCAAAGCGACTCAGGCTATGAGGGACGCCGTAGTGAAGGACTCCGGAAATTTCGACCAACTGGGGTTCTTGAACGTGCACTGACATCGCACAGCACACGGGCCTCTATAATTTCGCCTCCATCGAAATTTGACCGCCGCGGCCGGGATCGAACCCGCGTCTTTCGGGCCAGCAGCCGAGCGCCATAACCATTTAGCCACCGCGGCGACTCTTCGGGCTAGGATAATTTAACAAACAAGCGCAAACAATGGTACATGGATTTGTTTGATAACTACGTAACAGAACCAAGAAACAATCCTACTCATGCTCTGTGCAGCTTGTTGGGAGAGCAGTGGTGGTGGTTTCAATGTGCATGCGGGATTACCCTTACTGTGGTCTGTCGGCAATTGCTCCATCTGAGCCCCTTAATGTAAACAATGTGTTTCTACCACTGTCCCGCAAAGCCATTGTTGGCCGCTCAGTTCATGAACGCTGAGGGTACACGATGAGAGAGACGGTGTCCAGGAGAACGTTCAGTCTCCTCAGATTGCACAGGAGTGTCTCACTACGGTCACAAAAAATAAAAACCTGGAGTGCGCCGCTATTCGTGGTTGCACCGGTTGATGTTAGATACGCTAAGTTCTGGACACGAAGTTCTGTATTTATTTATTTATTTATTTATTTATTTATTTATTTATTTACTTACTTATTTACCAAATACTGCAGACCTCTTGCTTGGGTGCAAGCAGGAAGGGCACAAAGATATAACATACAAGGCCAATAAGTCAGTAATAAAAGCATGCATGGAAATATAAAACTGAAGATTATCTCTATACAGTAACTAAAATACATCATCAAAGACCTTCAGAAAGTCAACAGCGTATATCACTCTCTCAGGGAGAGCATTGCAGTCAGTAACCGTCCTCGGAAAAAAAAGAAAGAAAATTTATAACCGTTACTTTTCGCGAAATATAGCGCTTAAATATAGTCGTGCTGATGAGGAGTTCGACGTATTTCTGAAAACTGTACATGGCATTACGCCGATAAAAGAGCTGGTTCACTAATCCGCCACAAAGATAGGCGACAGCAATTACACAGCCAAGACAGCATCTTGCAACTAACTCCCCAAATGATTGTTGAGATTGGCCTTTTGGACGCTTCCATTGCGTTCGCCCAAAAAAATTCTTCTACAAGCACCTGACATCCCTGCATTCGGCGTCCTTGATTTTTTTTATTTTTATACATATTAATTTGGCTTCTAATCACGAGCCTAAATCCAGGAGTTCACAAAGGTGGCACTTTGGGCTAGTTGTAATGCAGCGAAAAGATACGGCGCCAGAGAAACATGACACACTGTATCACTGCGTCCTGCTTCTGCTGGGATGTATCTCTTCTCTACCTTACAACTCGTCAAAAAGAACCACGCGTTTTCACTCCACACAGCGTCCTCTCGAACGGCCTCAACAAGCCCTTCAGCCATCTTGCCTTTTCCGTCCCCTCTTTCTCTTCTAACTGGGCGCCTTTCTCAATATCCTGCTACTGAACATGCGTTCCTCAGGCGCAGCGAAGGCTTCACACCGCATTGATAGTTTTTTTTTTCGCCCACAAAGCCCTACTTGCTCCTTCCTCCTCCTACAGTGTGGAATCCGAACAATGGTTAACCGCCCAACCCAACCCCGCAGCTGTGCGCCCTCCCGTCTGCCTGCGTGCGGCTATGCGAGGCAGGAAAGGGGAAAAGAAAAGAGAAAGAAGGAGTTCAGGGTGAAGCGGCCCGTGATGGCAGTTTGCCGAACTAAACGGCCATATCCCTGAAAGCTGGGCTTGTTACATAAGTGGTGGGTTACGTGTAGAAATCAGATTTAATAAACAAAGAAAACACGTAAGATACATAAATTATTCGCTGTTAAATATAGTCGCTAAACAATTCACAAATGTTGATGGACAGGTGATTGCGGCAATGTCGTGTGGAAGGCTGTTCCAGTCCGTGGCTTACTGTGGAAAGAATGACGATGCAAATGTAGTAATGCGCGCACAGGCCGGGCAAGTTGAAGGGGATAACCAATGCGGGAGGAAATGCGCGCCGGCGGATTGATGTAGGGCGGATGACGAAGTGAGCTGTAATAAAATATATGAAACAAGCACATACTAATGATACGACGTCTACAAGCTAGATATGTTTTGTCTCCCTCTGCTTTTAATGATGATATACTAAATTTATATGAATAGTACGAATATATGAATCTTGTGGCTCGACTTTGGACTGATTCAAGGGAATTTGTTAGATAATTTTGGTTAGGGCTCCAAATAGCAGAGGTGTATTCTAATTTTGAACGGACAAGTGATTTGTAGGCAAGAAATTTTACGTTTTGTGGCGCATGGCGTAGATGTCGTTTTAAAAATCCAAGGCTTCTGTAAGCGGATGATTTGACTTTTGTCACATGCGCGTTCCAGGTTAGATCATTGGACAATGTTACGCCGACGTATTTATAAGTCCGAGTTAATTTTACCGTGACGCGCGAAATTCTCTAGGAGAAGAGGAGAGGATTACGTTTTCGGTTAAATGACATGACTTTACATTTATTGGGGTTTAGTTCCATGAGCCATTGGTTACACCAGTCCTGTATGCTGATTATGTCATTCTGGAGGGCGAACTGTTCAGAGGCGTTATTGATTGTGCGATAGATGACACAGTCATCGGCAAAAATACGGACGTTCACCAGCTCCTCAGAAATCAGCTCCTCCATTAGCGACAAACTCAGCACATGCGGTTACAACTACTCAGAGGTTTAGAAGTTTAATTCAGATCCTGTATAATATGTTAAATCAACATTCTGGTAAATTCAGACATTGCCACTCAAGCTCTTTAAAGATTTTACAGGCCAGCTATTTGTATTTTGTTTCCCTTTATGCAGAACAAAGTTTGAATTGCATTATGTACTTCGATGTATATGGTTCCACAATGTCATGCAACAGCGAATGCGGTGCTTCAGTAGTCAGTGGAATTGAGAATACTTATGAGCCCTCCATTTCGAAACACTAGGGCTAAAGCACAATGCATCGTTTCTTCTGCTTTTCTTATCAATCTGATGCATGCGCTGGACGGACCTCACAACTTGGACCTCATCTGTCAAGATACTCTGCGTCACAAGCTCTTTGTGGGTCTCTGCTTCCTCACTGATATCCTCTTTCAGATCAAAAGAGAGAAACTCATACCTACGCCTCATATTTTTCATGTCATGGATTTTTGTGTTCATATCCTGCAACTTGTGAGCACATAAGGCAGACTGTTTTCTCGCACTTTTGCATTTTCACTTGGACCATTTCGAGTGACACAAGCACAGTTTCTATTTCTGAAGGCCGGGTTTGCAGACTCTTCATCCCAATTGCTAAAACACTTCGGGAAGACAACTTTAGACATAGTTTCTAAAACTCAGTTTATTTTAGCCGCTTCAGAGCTAGGATTCTCTTTAATATGACTGTTCAACTCCAAGAGTGAGCGAATAATTCGGAAGTATTCATAAGACGTACACAATATGCACTTTTGTCTCGGGGTGACAACTCCGCAGATATTTTTGCAAGAGAAACTACAAATAAAATTCAGCACAGACACTTAAGACTGCTTACGTGTAGCAATGCGACAGCGTTACTCTCTCTGAGTGCATTTTTCGCGCGTAACGTTTGTACACGCATTACAGTCATTTTCTCAGAGTTTATTCGTTTGCCTATATGTTGCGCGCCAGACCGCAAACGTTACGACCTAATAGCTGCACGGCGAGGAAATTGGCCGAGTTTGCACGTTGTAAGCCGTAGACGTTTGGCTGTTTGGGAACTCCACACACCAGGGTGTCTAACCGGAACCGAACCGAACGCATATTTTTCGCCATTTCTGAACTGAACCCGAACCGGAACAGTTCGGAGGAATTGGTCCAAAGCGGTTCCTGAGTAGTTTCAGCCCCACATTTTGCAACCCGGCATACTTTCCTTCTTTTCACAGCAAATGAGATGCGCTAGAGCGTAGATTTACCGCCCCAAAGATATCTGCGCTTGACAGTGTGAAAATTACATATGCAACCACAAAGTTGAAGGAGGTCTGTGGTCTAGGAAGAAGCCTAATTAGTTCTTCTGCAATGTGATTTCGGCAATTCTAAAGCATTGTACTCCAGATTCACAATCACAATCAGTTGATTGGAATGAAAAAGAAAATATAATGTGGTCAATGACTGTACTGAGACATCCAATCATTAAGTAAAACAGTAGTAAGTAATGAAACACAGCAACTGCACTAAAATCTCAATGAACACTAGTGAAGTTCTCGCTATTGGCAGCGTTACAGTTAATAAACAAAATGTGTATACAAACAAACATAGGCTTATACAAGTCGTACATAGTTATGCTGTATATTGTACATAGTACATAGCACATAGTTCAATTCAATTCAATTCTTTATTTTTCCTTCTCTCTCTCTCTCTCTCTCTCTCTCTCTCTCGAGAGAGAGAGAGAGAGAGAGAGAGAGAAGGAGACTGAACTAAAAGCCGCGACAGCGGCATGACTTGGGTCCTGCCCCCTTACAAATTGGCACACATAAAGATACGGCTCTCGTACAAGTGTATAACAGGTAAAAAAACAAAAAAGCACGAGTTTTACATTGTAAATTAGTCACTAAGCATACATCAAGAAATGAAACATAATAGATTTGACTAGAGTTGTTAGCGAAACGAACACTCTAACAAAAATGACTGAAACAATAGGCATCTCACGTAACTGAACTTTATAAAAAGAACTTCATCATTGAATTAGAGTTACAAAAGGCGTCAGATGACTCTTGGACTAACCGATTTAACAATGACGGGAGGGTATATGATATTGATTCCTTGCAGTAGTTTGCGCGGGGCGTTGGCACATCCCACGTTTCACCATGCCGGGTGAGACGACACGAATCCTTCTTTTCCAGCTTTGCGATTTTCGCCAAAATGTTGCCCATGCTAAACGTAAAAGCGCAAGAAACAAGGACGCAGAATAAGACAGACAACACGAGCGTCTGTCTTATTCTATGTCCTTGTTTCTTGCACTTTTACATTCAAAATGAAAAACCAACTCGCCCAAACGGGCCTTTCTTGAAAATGTTGTCACTGGCTTTTACAGAGGACTTGTAGCGCACCAGTAGACTGTATCTGTACAATTGGAAAATGGGAGTAATGTCGTATCGTAAGAACAGGTCATGGGAAAGATAACGGGAAGGAACGTTAGCTATGCATCGCAGGGCTTTTTTCTGTAGTAAGTGTAGGTTCAACAAGTTTGCGACACCTGTTGTTCCCCAAACGATATTGCAATAATGAAGTAAACATAGCACTAGTGAAATATTTAGCATGATTTTAAGTTTGTCTGGAAGTATACGTTTCACTCTAGATAACACTCCCACTGCTGAAGCTACTTTGGAACAAAGATAGTCAACATGATTATTTCATGTTAAGCGAGTTCAAAATAAGATGCCGAGGCTTTTTACGGTATCTACCGTTTATAACGCGTTAGTGCCTAGGCTTATGTTAAATGGCTTCGAACTATTTTTTTCCTTCGGCAGGTATAACGCTATTTTTGTCTTATTTGAATTTATCTTAATATGATTTGTATCAAAACATGATTTAATGTCAGCCAACACGTTATTTGCACTAAGTTTGCTGTCGCTTTCACAAGTACCTGTAATGAACATAGATGTATCATCCGTATAGGATACAAATTGTGCGCTTTTTGTGCAGTGAATAATGTCGTTTTTATATACGGGTGATGTGGAATCTTTATATACACGGTGGGAATCTTATATATGATGGAATCGTACATATACGGTTAATGTTGAATCCTCAGTTTATTAGAGTCTCCCCCTTTAACATGTTTGCGTACGGATTAATTTTTAGCACTGCTATAAGTCATAAAGCAACAGGTGAGCATAGCCTCCCTTTCTTTGCGTCATGTGCCATACATGTGTGAAAGGAATGCGCAGCGACCCAGCCACGTTGTGCAACATCTGATTTCAGAGGCATTCGTTATCTCAGACAGCAGATACCAAATGAGATCTCTCACAATGGCTGAGTGGCTCTGGCCGTCTGCTGCTCAACCCAAGGTCATGGGTTCGATCCTGGCCGCAGGGGACGCATTTCGATGGCGGTGAAATGCTAAACGCACGTGTGCTGTGTGATATGAGCGCACGTTGAATAACCCCAGTTGGTCTACCTTCATCTGGAGTCCTCCACTACAGTGTACAGTCTTGCTGATAGCCCCGTATCCCCACGTTGCTTCGACAAGTTAAACCCCAGGTATTACTGTTATTGTTAAAAAGAAAAATAAAGCAAATGTAAATTGTTGCAGTTGTTTTCTGAATCTCAGCATTCATTATAACACGCGACGGAGAAGTGCATGGACAGGCTTGCTTGCATCAGCGGTAGAGGTACTCAAGAAGAAAAGTTATTGCGCAATGTGGCAATGCGGAAATGCATGCCCTCGGTGGCAGGCGCTTATGATTACGCGCAGAAAGGTGCGACTCCAATGAAATGTAACTGCGATGAATTTTTTTTTGCTCTGCCGATTCGCTGCATTTGATAAGGCTTATAAAAAATCCCCTGGTGGCTCCGTCAAAATGTTAAATGACTAACAGATCTTGAATTCTTTAATGGGCGGCTTGTATCTTCCTCTCGCTGTCGCACTTCAGGTTTCTGCTGTCTGAGAATGTATTTTGCTTGTTGGCGTTCTTTTGTAGATTGCCTTGCAACGGCATACGTAGTACATACAGCATTCCCAGAAATCATCCTCGACTGCACGAGCTTCAAGTGGGTGAGGGAGAGTGGGAGGCTGGAAGGTGAAGATGCCTTTTTATCAGTTTGCGGATGGGCCCCCACCGGAGTATACTGTGTGGGTCAGGGGTGGAGGCGCCTTACGCACAAGAACGCGCATGAGCATGCACAGGCGCGCGCCGACACACACACACACACACACACACACACACACATACACATACACACACACGCACGCACAAGCACGCACATACTGCGGTAATTTTTTGGAAGGAACGCTATACTTCGAACGCAGTAAAAAAAAACTACTATACTCTAACCTCGAGTGAGATTCCAACTACTGGCGGCGCAAAGAGAAGCTTCGTTCGCCGATTCCCGGCTATACTCTGCCCGCGCAACAAAATTTCGCCAGGCGCACACGTCAAGAAAGTGCAACCAGTCAACCATTCAAGATGTAGTACTTGCGCAGCATATACTTCCCGCGCAAAAATGCGCTGTCCTCTGAACAATCACCTCTTTGAACGCATCGGTTCAGCGTGTTTATCCATCATGCGGCTCTTCCACACCCTAAACAGTCCTGTTAACGCGAAAATTGTATACGACATTCCCGAGTCTTTCACCACAGGCAGAAATATTACATTCTAAGGCGCGGTCTGAATGTCTTCTTTAACTTTTTCCTTACCGTGAAAGAGGCCATCGGTCATATTAGATTTTGTTTTTATCGATACTGTTATCCTTGCTTCAGGGCCGTTACAGGGATGGTATACAGTGTACAACAGACAAAATGGATATCTCATGACGTCAAGTTGGACGCCCTCGACACTAATTATCGTCTGAACGTTCGACCTTGAGCACGTCTGAATGCTCGACAACCTCAACAGCCAAAACATGCTAAATTTAGTTCACATCATGAAAAAAAAAATACTGACGAAAAACACCAACATGTGTGTTATAAAGCTTGATTGATCTAGTTTGGTTTGTTCTCGTGCTCCGTTTTCCCTAGCACTGAACATATCAATCTTTTTTTTAATCTTAAAATGCTCTTGAATTATCTGAAAGAAAAGCTTTAGTCTCAATTTTTGCCTTCGATTATGAAGTGATTCGAGCCCCACATCAATTTAGTATATCCGTCACTCAGATCATTCTTCTGTGCCTTGACGAAATAAAACGAGCGGCCATTCTTCGAATTCGTTCCAGTTTATCCTTTAAAACTTTTTGGTGGGGGTTTCAAACAACACAATCTTACTCCTAAGAAAGGCGGATGAATTTTTCGTAAGCTTTTAATGTGACATCTTTTTGTTGCAGATTATATTTTTTCCTCATAATGTAAATTTTTTGGGAAGCTGTTAGCACACATTACTAATATGTTTATGCTACTGCAGACTACGTCTAATTGTTACTCAATATTGAAGGTATCAACATTCTTTAGATCATTTCTTTCAAAGCTATATGTAAATAACCGCACCATCTTCTTATTAGTATTATGCGTAAATGTTGATTTTGAGTAAATAATTTCCATGTCCCATTTTCACATCAAAGATGCAAGGAATTAAAGACACGATTTAATATCATCTGGTCGTTAGCTTGTGTTATTCGCGAAAAAATTAAGCAGTTGTCTACAAAAGGCGTCAATTCTACGGGAGACTCAATAACCTCGTTAATAACGTTATTATAAATTAGGAACTCTAAAGGAGCTAAAACGGACCCTTTAAGAACTCCAGAAAACACTTCGACTGTAGAAGAGAAACAGACGACATGCAGAACCTGCCTGCGATTGTTCAAATAGGCTTCAATGCACTTCGGAATAGTTTACTAATTCCTGCTTTATGGAACTTGAAAAGTAATTTACTGTGTGGAACCTTGTCGAATGCTTCTGCGAACTGATACACAAATAACATCTATTTGTTGTTATGAATCGACGGCTGAACTAAAATTATGTATCGTTTCTATGACCTGTGCTAAGTTAGAAAGCACCTTTCGGAACCCGTGCTAGTACTGATAAAAGAACGCGTTATCATCGAGAAAAGTTAGTATATGTTTACTTATGATATGTTCTTAAAGTTTACAGCCGTTACTTGTCAAGAAAATTGGGGAATAGTTATATGCGGGTAATCGGTTACGGCTTTTAAAAACAGGTGTTACGACTGCTCAACACCAATCTTGTGGCAACGAGTGAGTGTGTAAGGTCTTTGTAAAGATTACATGATATCCACTCTGCGTACGGGTTAAGAAACTGGGTTGGTATCCCATCTGGCCTGCTAGCCTTTTTTGAATCCAAAAGTAATAATTGATTAAACACGCCAGTCTGAGTCAGGACCATGTCTTTCATCGGACATGAAGTGGAGGAAGGCGGATAACCGTCACTGTCATCATCACTTGGGTTAGAAAAACAGACTGGCAAAGTGATTGAAATGATCTGCTATTTTTGTTTTTCCTATCACTACTTTATCGCTAATTTCGATTTTATTTGTTTCTTCTTTATTGCTTCTAAGGTTAAGCCAAAACTTTTTAGGTACTGTTTTGACGAAGCTATTTAATTTTGATTTTAAAAAATTATTGTTTTGATTCTGCTGCATCCGCGCATTGTCGTCTCTACACGCGTTCAGTGGAACGCTACTGTGCGTTCTATGCGACGCCAGTTGCAAAGCTTGCGTTTCAGGCCACGTTTTTTTTTTGTTTTTTTTTTAATTGGTTTTGGGGGGAAGGAAAATGGCGCAGTATTTGTCTCATATCGTTGGACACCTGAACCGCGCCGTAAGGGAAGGGATAAAGGAGGGAGCGAAAGAAGAAAGGAAGAGAGAGGTGCCGTAGTGGAGGGCTCCGGAATAATTTCGACCACCTGGGGATCTTTAACGTGCACTGACATCGCACCGCACACTTGCGCCTTAGCGTTTTTTCTCCATAAAAACGCAGCCGCTGCAGCCGGGTTCGAACCCGACCGCGGCGGCTGCGTTTTTATGGAGGAAAAACGCTAAGGCCACGTTAATGTTGGCGTTCGGTGCAAGCTCCTCCCATCACCCTTGCTTATAAAGAGGCCGTGAAGGTAGCGTTTGGGGTTCTACTCGCTGACACATTCACCACTTATGTGTGTGTGCGTGCTGTCCTTGCCGAGTGTAAATAAAGCCGTTTCAAGAAGCCAACGCCTTCTCTGTGGATGCAACAGATTCCATCAGAGCTGTTTTTAACATCCTTCGCAATTACGATACCTCAGCTGAGCTACCTCTCTCTCAGCGCAGCCGCTTTATTTTGAGCTTTGTGTGTATTATAATTCAAGTAATCCAAGGATTACAGGGTTTTATTTTCTTCTCACGAGTGGGAAAAAATCTGTCAGCGCAATGGTTTATGATTTCTTGAAGCATAGCCATAGTTCTTCAAACTTCACAATCGCAGGTAAGTTTGAATTCACCAAACGAAAATTCCAAAAAATCTTGAAGGGATGTGCCGTCTGCCCATGGGTTAGGCACGAGTGCTTGCGCTGATCAGGATGTGCACAGAAGCCATTTTATGATCATAAATCCCGTCTTTTAGAGGCACAATATATGATCACCCACTCTGCCCGAAAGAAACACCAAGTCCAATGCTGACTGAGTTTCAGGCGTTATCTTTGTGTCTGCTTCCACGATTTGTTTCAGATTGTATGAAAACATTATTTGCAGCAGTGCTGCGGAACTAGAGATTTCTACGTTCGCAGGTATTAATCTGTCAGTTATCATTTGGAAAGCGAAATTCTCCGCTCATTATTAGTCTGGTGTTACAGTTCATATGAGTGCACAAGACCGTGTTAAGGTCATCCAAAAACTCTGCTCAAGTGACAGGTGACCTATATACACTGCGGCAATAAGGTAAGCAACATTCGCATAAATAATTTTGCACCAAACTGTTTTAGGCAGAGTGCACACTCAATCATTACTGAATCTACAGATCTTTTAACACCGATTCCAACACCCCACTACGAGTATCCCTATCCTTTTTGAACATCTGCTAGTTTGGGGGTAATACCCAGTGACTAGGTCCACCATTCTTTAGCCATGTTTCGTTCACGACTAGCACATGTGGACTTTCTTTCAGCAATACATATGCTAACTCAGTCACTTTGTTAAAAAGGCTACGAGAGTTCAATAAGATTCGTAGCTATGACGGTGTGGATTCAAGCGGGGATTCACCGAAGTTATCCGTGGTTTCAGAGCCACAATGCGTGTTGCCTGTTCTTCGAGTGCATTGCTTGAATTTATCTCGGGGGTTTAGAAGCCATGCTACAACAGTCTCATGACATTATTAACAGATATAAAAGGCAAACGCACAGGCGATCCTGGCTATCAACTTAAGAAAGCCTTTAATAATGTCTCCCATGATACAATAGTGGAGCACCTCCACGAAAATAACCCTGGTAGAAAGGCTTACAATCATATGAGAAGCTTTCTTAGTGAGCGCACGTTGGAATTCCACTTCGGCACTCTCAAATCCGACACATTACAGTTGGGAAGTAGGGGCACTCCTCAAAGGGCGGCCCTGTCTCCGTTACTTTTTAATCTAGCACTAATCAAAATCCCAGATAGACTGGACAATATCCCTGCAGTACAGCTCAACCTATGCGCGGACAACATTACGGTATGGACAATGAACGGCTCCCAGGGCGAAATCGAGGCCGCTCTCCAAGCGGCCGCAGACGTCATCCATGAAAAGACCCGGAAAGCAGGCCTCGAATGCTCCCCTGAAAAATCAGAGCTTATGGTCTTCCACAAACACAAGCTAAGCGCGCCCTTGACGGCAGTCATTATACAAGGCATGGAAATCACAGAGATCAGGGAGATTATTATCTTAGAGATCAGGCTGCAAACGGACTCGGGCAATGCATCCTCGATCAATAAACCCGACTGGACGGTCCACCAAACTGCCAGACAAGTACACAGAATTAGCAATAGAAAAAGGGGAATGAAAGAACACGACCCCATAAAGCTAATAAACGCCTGTATCATAAGGAAGATCACATACTTGCTCCCGTATCTAAGAATAAGAATAGACGAGGGGGAATTATCGACGCCATCATCAAAATGGCTTACAAAACCGCCATGGGCCTGGCTCGCTTGACTGCCAACGAGGAGCTACTCAAACTCGGGGTCCACAACAGCGCCTTTCTAGCACACCCGCCAGCAGGAGAATACTCCAGAGGCTGGGGACTGAGGGTGAGCCCTTACAAGACCTCTCCAAAGTTATCTCAAGCAACATGCGAGAGGCTCACCTTCCAAGCTCTCCACCGAAATATGTACCCTCACGCGCACCAAGGCCGAAGAGAAGCAAGAGCGAAGAGTCTGCAGAAGACCCTGAGCCGGCTTCAGGATATTCTCTACGTCGACGCCGCAGAAGACGCGGACAACCAGAACAACTACTCTGTATGCGGAGTAACACACCCCGGCAATCAACCAGCAAGACTGGCTATGGCGGAGACAGCTTCCCCTTCTAGACCGCTAGTCACAAAGGAAGCCGCCATCGCCGCGGCCATCGTCTTTAAAAACGCTACTACCATAGTAAGCGACTCGAAGTTGGCGATCAGCAACTTCGCTAGGTGTAGGGTCTCCGGTCCCGCCGCACAACTACTCACAGAAATAAGAGACTCTCGTTTCTTGAGAGATATTGAACTCATATGGACACCAGGTCACTCGGGGAGTCCGGGAAATGGAATGCCCACCAACACGCTGGAGAATTAGCCGGCTGATCTGCGGCACGAAGTCAGGAACCGGAACATTTCGGAGAGCCACTGATATCATACCATAAACTCAGAGCACATTACAAAGCATTAAGAAGAACACTTCCACCGCCCCATAAAACACTGACCAGGTAATAACAGGTCATATGGAGACAACTACAGATGGTGGCCCCCCCAAACCCAAACTACATATCTAAATTCATAACTAAGGATATCAATCCCTTCTGGCACTTTTGTAGTGGAGATAGCTTCGACCATATGATCTTAGCGTGCAATGTCCGTAAGCATCCCCCAGAACTCTTGCCTGATCCCTCCAAAGAAGCATGTAATAAGCTCAGGTCCAGCGATGACCCCAACATTGATTCCAAGGCCGTCGAATGGGCCGGCGTCGCCAAAGGTCTCCACGGCCTACGGCACGCTAGCTAACGTTCCTCAATCCCAACGCTTATGCGCAATAAAGTTTTGTCAGCTCAGAAACGAGCAAGCGTTCTTCGCGTTGTCCCATTCGTGTAACTTGTCATTTATCTTGAGTTTATCGTCGATCAAAAGACATTTTCGCCCTGCGCCCTTTTGAACCTGCAGCCAAGAAACTCAAGACGGCAAACCTGGAGACGCTGCTTCATCTAGTTTCTTCTGCAACACAATTTATTTGGTTTAAGTTTTGATTTTCAGTTTCTAACGGATGGAGGCGGCGTGAAAAATGAATCTGACCGGACGTAGCCCGCCTGGCGCCAAATATCGGCGTCCGTTTCGCCGCGCGCTTCTCAAAGGCAAAAGGCTACATACACTGAGCACTTATGTGGGCTGTCTTTTAATGGGAGTGCGTTACAGCCTTGCTCACTAGAAAATCTGGTGTCGCCGTTCTCAGCGCCGCCGTTTTGAGCGAAAAATTACGAACATCACTGACAGGTGTTCCCCAGAGAGCAGCCTAGGAGAAAGGTAGGCCACCTAGGTCACGCGACGTTGCGGCATCATGAAAACCTGCCCACCGCATAGTGAGCAAACAGGCCACCGTGGAAGGTGGCAGGGAAGTTAATAATTGGCCGCTCGGGAAGAGCGACCAACGCCACATTAGGCCCACCGCTGGTAGCACCTGGGAGCTGGGAGCAGGGCAATGGTGCATCGCTTAACCGCTGCACCACTGCGCCGGTACGGGTATGAGGACTGCCAGGATCTAAGAATGCAAAGTAGAGAATGACCTGCACATATCAGAATTAGCCTATTACGTAGTAGCGTCACTCCGTTACGGCGGGCCTTCAGTGTGTTAAACATACGAAACGTACGAGCACTCAGGGCGTAGTAAAATGCCTCGTTTGATGAGAGTGAGACAATTTCATGCGATAGCTCATTCCGCTGGCGAATTATTCGCACACAAAAAATGAATTCCGGAAAGCGTCGGTATTTAACCATAAAGATGTGGTATTTCCGCTTTGAAATATATGTGGGTGGTTTCAAATACTCCTCTCGTTCTGTAACATTTGGACAATGAAAAATGCTAACAAAAAACATGAGACGAAGATGTGTTCAGCGATCCACTAAAACAGGCCACCCGAGCATGATTGAATTGCAGATTATGACTTTGCCTGTTAGATTATGAATAGGCTTTTTCGATAGGTATGGTATGGAATGGACGGTGAATTGGCTAAAGAATGTTGAAAGCGTCGGACATTCTGTCCGCGCAAGAAATGCTTCCTGAAAAGCCCGTACGAGCTTCAACCATCTTCTGCTGGACGAACGCCCTGTAAGTGCCAAAAAAAGCGGCAGCGAAAGACTATCTAAGACCAGGAGGTGTGTCGAAATGGTGACAACCTGAATATGTAGAATCATTTCTGACGTCACTACACCAGAGCTACATAGGACGCCAGCCACTACCGGGGGCGTCACTTTGCATTGGCGTCGACACGGAACGAGCGTCGCCTGAATACTTCTTGCCCTTCGTAAAACAAAAAATGTATGCAGCACCAAACATAAAGCCCCGTTCGTTACCTGTGCCAAAGGGGTTTTGTGTACAAATTGCCGCTATGGTGTGGCGCACTATACATCGACCAAACTGAACGACGCGTCAACGGAAGATTAGGAGAACACCGAAGGTTTCTCGGGAGATAGTCCCTTGATAATCTCCCTAAACATTGCCGCACGTGTAGCAAAAACGACAAGAAAAAGAAACTGCAGTGCAAGCCGCTTTTCGACAAAACTACCATCCTATTCAGCCTCAGGGATCAACTCACTCTTGAGCACATGGATGCCTAGGCTTCCATATATGCGCATCAGTGGAGATAGGTGCTTTAGTCAGACTTCCGTTCGCTTCTCTGCTAGAGAGTATCTCTTTTTGACATAATCATTGGGATTAACGTGAAGTTCGTGACATTTTTGTTTTTGTTTTGTTCTTGTGGATTTTCCTAGTTATTCGAGCATATGTATCGAACAAACCTTCAGCTGTGAGTAGCGATCGTCTTTCTTTGTCTCGCTTGTCCTCGTATTTCCGCGCCAACTTCTTCAATAAGCTTATCCAAATAGCGTCCCATTTCGCTGCTACCGATATTTTCAGAAGGATTAGAAAAAAATACTTCACACTTGCATTACCAAATTTGTTAAAAATTACCATTTATTAACACCGACACAATTTTCCTTTCCAGAATCGAAATCAGGAGAGCTAGCATTTGTAACGCATAGCGAAATAATATTGAAAGCATTTCGGGAAGAAGAGATAGTGGTTGATTTACATGGATTACTCAAAAGCCCTTAATCCTCCTAATCATCACACATTCCTAAAAAGCCTCGAAATTTATGGAGTGAGAGGAACAGCTTTATCACTTATAATATCATACCTTAAACACCGAATGCAAAACATTTTAATAGATGACAGTTTGTCATCATGTAGACTAGTTAATGGTGGCGAGCCCCTGAAAAGTACCCTAGGCACTTTCCTGTTCAACCTTCACGTAAATGACATCGCTACCATTACCTTATTACGCATTATATATCACACAAATATGGCACCATCGTATAATTTCCCAACAGTAACTTCCAATTATTAGAGTCTGATATTAACTACGTCCATCAAGGTATACACAGTGTAGTGCCGCCAGCTGGTTGGAAATTAACAATAAGAAAAGAAAGGCTGTCATTTTTACTCCCAGGCAATGCCAGATAAAGAGCTCTTTAAATGCCATATTAGGATCAGAGGAAATAGTAATCGTCGACACAATCTAAACATTCGGCGTATACCTACGCAAGCACATGTAATGGGACAATCATTTAAATTATATTACAACAAAAGTATCTAAATCTTTTGGAATTTTGGCAAAATTCCGCTCGTTCCTAGCACCAGCCATGAAACTGCACATATGCAATGCATTATATTTTTTTCTCATATTAAATATTGAGTTCTTGTATGCGGGACAACAACCATAAATAATCTCAATCGCATACATATACTACAAAAAAGCCCATTCGTCATACAGTAGCAACCACCAGCTCGCACTGGCGAATATTTTACTCGGCTTAACATAACTGTGCATGTTTTACATTTATATACATTGGCAAAAAGATACAAACAACTTCGCTACAGCCAGCAAGAACTCAATGCAGTATCACAATTAAACAAGTTAACAAGCCTTCGTGACTCACGTTTTTAACAACCTCGTAAAATTCACTGTAAAAGCGAGGATTGTTGGGCCAGTTGGTTCATGATGCCAAAGCAAGGTGATCTATGAAATCCCTCTGTCAGGCAGTGGCACTTATGTTGGCCAGACTGGCCGCTGCTTAAATGACAGATTAAGATAGCACGCTAATGATGTCAGAGTAGGCAGAGGGACCACACTCGCCAAGCATGTGACAACATGCAAATGCACGCCCCAGTTCAACAAAAGCAAAGTGTTGCGCACGTACGCAAGGCAACAAAAACGAGAACTATACGAAGCCTTCGTCATCCACACTAGAGGTGACAAGTGCTTGAGCGTGCCATTTCTTCGCTTATCGAGAAAAGAGATAGCGTTTTTAGATATTGACCTGCAATAGTATTTATTTATTTATTTTATTTACAATACCCCTAAGGGCCCTCGTGCGAGGGTATTACATAGGGGGGGGGGGGGGGGGCGATACAAGCATAAAAATATGGCACAGGCATTACAAACAAAATACACGTAATAATTTATTGGGCTCTTGCATGAAATACACTCAGTTGTAAGTTCGGTGCTGTGTGTGTTGCTTCTCTCTATCTTGTCCCGTTTTTCGCGCCGTTTTCAGTCTTGAATCATAAAATTCCTTCTTCAACGACAAAGCTTAGCCAACAAATGCTACGTCATTCTCTTCCCACATTGTTAACAATATTCACTACAACCTAAATCATATTGTTACGCCGCGGAGTTCGAGGAAGAAGAGGAGAGAGGCGCGCACAGTCTGATCTGGGCTCTGGGCCGTCGGCGACCAGCATTCATCCACCGAGCTTTCACCTGTATTAAAGCCATTTCATCCGCTACATTTGGTGCTAGGTGCTGGGTAAATACGTCCTGGATTCACCAGTACCTCGTCGCAGCCGCCGTGTAGCAGGTTTGCCACCTTTCTCGCCTCAACTGTTCCTCCCAATGCCTACCACGCAAGCGACGCAGACTCGGGTACAGCGACCTGACCAAGAGACGGCCTTGCTCCATCAGCGAGAGCCGCGTACGTTCCACGGCGAGACCGAAGAGGACGTTGAAGAATGGCTTCGGCATTATGAAAGGTGCAGCAAGTACCACCGTTGGGACTCTACCGCCCGCCTGTACAATGTCGTTTTCTTCCTTGCTGGCACGGCTCTGACTTGGTTTGACAACCACGAGGAAATTCTCACTACCTGGAGCCGATCTGTCGAAGAAATCAGTAAGTCCTTCGGAGACACTCTTGCGAAGAAGGAACGCGCTGAGCAGCAACTTTCTCAGAGAGCCCAGCTGCCCGGCGAAACATGCACGCGGTACATCGAAGCATTCTTGAAACTTTGCCGCACTGTCAACCGGCAAATGCTAGAAGATGATAAGGTCGGACACCTTCTCAAGGGGATTGCTGAGGACGTGTATCGCTTCCTAATTTTACGCGACACCCTTGATACGGTTGCCGATGTCACAAAGCAGTGTCGTGCATTTGAGGCGCTTAAAGCACGCCGGATAGCGCCCAAATTCGGCCGCCTCTCGAATGTCACAACCGTCGCCAGCATCGACGTCCCCGACCCCGAAGACATCGCTTCTATAGTCAGGAGGATCGTACGCGAGGAGTTCGCTGCTCAGCGGCCACGTACAAATTTTTATGTACATTACCAAGAGCCATCGAGGTCTGTGCCATCATGGGCTACGCCATGGACTGCTGCCCCAAATGGCAACGGACCATGTTACACCACCGGCTCTGAGCGGACCCGGCAATCGAAGTCGCACCCTTATTTCCAGCAGCGTCCGTCCCATCCTGGTGAAGTGCCTCGTGGTGCGCCCCGTCGCGTGTCTGTCGCCTCTCCTCAACCTCCAACAGATCTTGATATGAGCTACCAGAGCCGCCAGCCGCCCATATGTTACGGCTGTGGCTGCAGCGGACACATCTCCCGCTTTTGCCCGCGTCGACAACTTTCTAGACCCCCTGCACAACGCGCACCACGCTTCAGGAATGACGCCCAGTGGGAGCGGCCACCCGCTAGCTTCTATCGGCCTCCTTCTCCCCCCGAGGTGCACGCAATGACTCCCCTGTCTCCGATCGCAGTATCACTCCGACGCCGCAGCGGCAAGGCCGTTCACCATCCCCACGTCGCCGCTGCGTTTCTCCACCGCTGTCAAACTAGGTGGTGCGACCGATGGAGGTAAGGTCGCCGGACAGTCAATTTCGAGAATACCTCTGCCTATCATCATGTTAAAGAACAAAGTGTCAGTGTGTGTTCACAATGTTGAGACGGATGCTTTGGTTGATACTGGTGCCGCTGTGTCAGTTATGAGTCTTTCATTTAAGAACCGCCTTAGACACAAAATTATGTTTGTGTGGGACAGAACTGGTACGTTTTGTGGAGTTGGAGGTGAAACTCTAGTTCCGGTTGGCCTGTGCTCGGCTTCAGTTGTACTAGGTGACGAGTGCTACAGAACAGAATTCGTTGCGCTGAGACGTACCACACATGACGTTATTTTGGGTGTTGACATTTTGCGCGAGTGTGGTGCAACGCTTGACTTTGGTAGCGGTGAGATTTCTTTGAAGTCGAACACTAATCCGGAATTAGTGGATAACCTGTCCCGTTATCATGAAGAAGTTCTCTCCCTGACAGAAGATGTGCTGCTGCCTCCGATGACGGCAACATTTGTGCCCGTGAAATCATCGGACCATTTCTTGGGAAGACACTCAATAGTGAAACCGTCAAACCACCCACTTCCCCTTTTGAAAAAGTTGGAATTGACCTTCTAGGTCCTTTCCCAAAGTCTTTTGAGGGACACCGCTGGGTGATTTTGTGCGTAGACTATCTCACCAGATACGTGGAAACCGCCGCTCTTGTTACCGCAAAGGCTGATGCTGTTTGGACGTTTCTCCTACACACTCTTATTCTTCGCCATGGCTCACCCCGTGATATAATAAGTGATCGTGGAAAGCAATTTACTGCTGATGTCGTGGAAGAAATGCTCCGGCTTTGTGGATCGGACTACCGACACTCCACACCATACCACCCGCAGACCAACGGACTTACGGAACGCACCAACCGCACTCTGACGACAATGTTGTCCATGTACAGTACTCACGGATTGAAATAGGACATTCGAAGCGCAAGCCTTGCAGTGCCACAGGCCGGCTCGTTGGCGACTGGAAGGAACAATTCTGCTTTGTAGATGTTCTCCCCCTCGCGCCATACCACAATGCACCACCTTGGTTCCATGAGCATCTACGGGCGGCGCTCCATGAAGCGACGGCCACGCGCTCCGAATGTCCTATTTCAATCCGTGAGTACTGTACGTCTCGTCTGATCATTGAAACTGGGACGCAGTGCTGCCATATGTGACGTACGCTTACAACACTGCCAATCATGAGGTCACCGGATATTCTCCCTTCTATTTGCTTTATGCCAGAACTCCCCGCTTTTTTCTCGACACGATCTTCCCGTTTTCCCCCAACGAAAACGAGTCGGTTGGCCAGATACTATGCCGTGCCGAAGAAGCCCGTCGTATAGCCCGTTTACGTACCCTCGCCTCGCAACGCCGTTTGAAAGAACATTACGACCTGCGTCATCGTGCTTTGACTTACTCTCCAGGAGACTTTGTCTGGCTATGGACGCCAATCCGCAAAAGAGGGTTGTGTGAGAAGTTCCTGTCAAGTCAAGTCAGTTTTATTTACATCATTATGATGTGGGCAGGCTCAGGCAAAAAGCGAACGATTTTCGCTTGAGGGAGCCCGAGCCCCCCTACATGGCGTACAGCAAGGGCAAAAATTTTTTTTTTTAAAGTACAAAATTCACACACGCTACCTAACAGAATATAATACAGGAATTTCAGAACAATCGATATAAACTCTTGGTACATGTTCATTAATACGCAATACATTGGTGTTAACATAGATGCAAAAGTCATTCGTGTCACACTTTTCACACAAAGGGAATACAGTGGCTTACAAAAAATGATTTCTTAGAGTTTGTGTACTAGATGTTTCAAGAGAAAAACGTTCAAAGATGAATTTGTTTAGTAACCTTGGAACTGCATGACGCATCATCTGTCGACCATGTTCTGTACGGCAAAAGGGAATGGTCCAACGTTCGTGTTTTCGAAACGAGTATGGCGTTGAGTTTGTTTCGAGGGATGACAATGCTGTCAAGGAATTGTCACCGTGAGAAATGGATTTTTTATATCTTATGGCTAAGAAAAATTCGTATAGCTTATGAGTGGGTATGATTTTGAATCTCTTAGACAGTTCTTCGGTATGTGCGAGGTAGTCAACATTTGCTATATAACGTACTGCTTTCTTTTGCAGCATGTATATCTTGTGCAGGTTAGTTTGAGTAGTAGAGCCCCAGACAAGGAAACAGTAGTTAACATACGACATGAATAATGTGTTGTATATTATTAATTTAATCGATACGGGTAGATAGGAGCGAAATTTCGCGAGAATTCCGACGCACTTTGATAAATTGGTTAAAGAGAAGCTAATGTGAGGGTCCCAGCTCATGTTCTTGTTAAAGAAAATTCCTAGTGTTTTTGCTGTGTCAACCGCCTCTATAATAGAGTTGTCTATTTTTAGCCTAAGATCTGATGTAACGGCACTCTGCCGGTAATGAAAAAGTACCGCTTTTGTTTTTTTACTATTTATTATCAAGGAATTTGCTGCGCTCCACGATTTCAACTTTTCTAACACACTGTTTGTGTTTGAAATGAGCAATGGAATATTATTGCCACTAAATAAGAGACTGGTATCATCTGCATACAGAACATATTTTGGAAGGTTACTGATATTTGTTATGTCGTTTATGTATACAATAAACAGTAGCGGTCCTAAAATGCTTCCTTGTGGAACTCCAGTGGTTATGGGTTGAAGAGTTGAAACATGCTGATCTATTGTTACACATTGATATCGATGCTGTAGGTAGGACTTTAGTAGACAAGCTGCAGTGCCACGGATTCCATATTTTTCTAGCTTGTTGAGTAGTATTTGATGGTTTAGACGATCAAAAGCCTTCGAGAAATCCACAAAAACACCTATGCACATCTCCCTATTTTCAAGTGCCTCCAGGATTATCTCTTTTTGCATTAGTAAGGCTGTTTCAGTAGACCTGTTTGGGCGGAAACCATGCTGTGACGGATTAATGAGGTTAAGTTTATTGCAAAAGTTCATGAGTCTTTTATGAATTACTCTTTCTAGGCCCTTAGAAAAAATCGGCAGAATAGAAATCGGTCGATAGTTGGACATATCGTTTTTATCGCCACTCTTGAAAAGTACAATCACTCTGGAGATCTGCATTAATTTGGGAAAGCAACCTGTTGATAACGCCAGATTATATATATAAGTCATTAGGGGGGCAATTACGTTCAGCACATATTTAACTGGAATAATTTGTATGCCATCAATATCACGTGATTTGCTATTTTGCAACGAGTTGTATATATTACATACCTCGCATTCATCTGTCGGATCAAAATAAATGCTGCGGCTATTCCTAGGAATTGTGCTGCTCAGAGATTGAGGGTTTTGAGAACTGCTGACAACATCTTTAAAAAATTTGTTAAATTCTTCGGCAAGTTCTCTACCATGTATGCGGCGGCCCTGAAAAACGAGATCTTTGATAACTGGCGACGATGGTGTTCTGTTTAGCAACTTGTTTAGTTTTTTCCATACGTCTGCACTATCTTTACAGGATTCCTGTTGGAACTGATGCTGCAAGAAACGCCTCTTTTCATTTCTCAGGAAGGAATTCAGCTTATTTCTATATTGCTTAAATATTTTGAAATCTAAAAGTGACCTCGTTTTGACAAACTTTTTATATAATCTAGCCTTCTTTTTTATTCGTCTTAAACATTCACGGCTGATCCAGGGCTTTCGGTTGTTATGATGTGGCTTTAAAATAATTTCTCTAAAATGTTCACAGTAAATTCGCTTAAAAATGCATATGAATGTTTCATACGCCTCATCTGCAGTGTCACAGTGGAATACAACATCCCAGTTTTCATTCACAAGACTCGAGTAGAAAGATTCCAAGGTTACAGTGGTGATGTTCTGGACAATTACTGTCGTCGAAGTTTGCGCATGCGTTCTTTTATCTTCACATTCAACAAAAAGGTATATGGGAAAGTGGTCGCTCATGTCGTTACATACAACTCCTGATATTACTTTTTTTGCATCAATGTTAGTGATAAAAAGGTCTATCAAAGTTTCTGTGTACATTGTAACACGTGTTGCAGTTTTAGTAAAGATAGCATGACCATTTGCTTATACTGTCAAAAGAAAGGTCTCCTGCGCAGGGCAAGATTTTAGCACATCAACGTTGAAATCACCCGCAAGTAATAATTCCAAATCATTTACATTCACGTAGTTGAATAGCAATTCAATGTGGGAAATGAAATTATTGAAATGACCGTATGGTGGTCGGTAGATCACGCAGTAAATGTAGTTTCTCGATTTCAAGCATAGGCATTCAAAATCTTCAGTCAACAGAGACAGTTCAGGAATTATTTCACATTCTAGATTATTTTTGCTAAGGATTTCAATCCCCCCACCTTGTTTATTAGGTCTGTTTAGGAAGAAACTATTATATCCATCACGCCTGTAAACCTCTGTATCCGTTGAATACCATGTTTCTGTCAACATTATTACGTCGAAGTCAAAAACAAATTCATTTAGAAGGATAGTAAGCTCATCTTCTTTATGCCTTGCTGATCTAATGTTCAGATGAAAGGAACTCAAGGCAATTTTTCTCGATGTATTAAACGTGGTGTTTATGTCGAATGGAGACTCTGCCATTTTACAGGCGAGATGCCAAATGTAAACAAGTGAAGTCGCTTAAACCATTTTTTCCACGTCCTGAGCATTGCGAAGGTACAGAATCGATGACGACTCTTCCTTCCTAGCAAGAACCCTACCATTGCTTGTCCAGACAAATTTCCACCCGTTTGCTTTCTTTTGTTCAATAGCCATGCCAAGTACTCGCTTTAGCGCTGGACAAAGATGCTCGTTGATGAAAAGGGGCGAGCTCGGTGGAAAACCCAGGTCCTTAGTTGACAAGCGCATTTTACGTGCTTTTTGGAGCACAGCGTCTCGCTTGGGACGGCTTTTGAACTGCACAACGATATTCGGTACAGTGTGGGGGTTTTTTGTAGGAACGCGATGACAAATTTCAATGTCGCCTTTCGCAATAGGCTCCTTTAAAACCTCCCCTATTTTATCAAGAGCATCAGGAAGGTTTTCATCTTCAGAGAAAGGTATCCCTTTAATCTCAAGGTTCCGATTCCTTGAATACTGCTCCGAGAAAGTCACTCGATCCTCGAGCTGTAAAACTTGCGTTTTGAGCGCTTCGCAGTCTTTTAATAGCTTTTCATTAGCCGCTTGGAGCTCTTTGTTTACTTTTGTGAGCTCATCACGTTCTTTCTTGCTGTCCTCGAATTCTTTGTTGAAAAATTCGAGACTTGCTTTTACTTCCCTTAGCTCTTTTCTTAGATCCCGTTCAAGTTTTGCTTGAAATTCGCGCATTTCCTTCCTAAGTTCAGTACATTCACCCATCTCAAATGCAACAAAACAGTGCACACAAGCAACGGCGTTGGCAGCAGTTTGGGCAGAAAGGACAGAAATGGAATTTCACTGTATGCAAAACGTTCTAACCTGCAATGATAGCGGACAAGATTTAGATGGTCTTGTCGGGCTGCCCTTGCTGCTGCCAAGTGATTCCTCGGTGGAAACGCGACCCTTTTTGTAGCAGGCGCTTCCCTGGTGGACGTGACGTCACCGGCGTATTGTTGTCGTCACGCTGGCTGCCTTCCTTGCCGACGCTTGCTTCCAACACCGATGAAATACTGGCCACGCTCTTGATGCTGCAATGATAGCGGACAAGATTTAGATGGTCTTGTCGGGCTGCCCTTGCTGCTGCCAAGTGATTCCTCGGTGGAAACGCGACCCTTTTTGTAGCAGGCGCTTCCCTGGTGGACGTGGCGTCACCGGCGTATTGTTGTCGTCACGCTGGCTGCCTTCCTTGCCGACGCTTGCTTCCAACACCGATGAAATACTGGCCACGCTCTTGATGCTGCAATGATAGCGGACAAGATTTAGATGGTCTTGTCGGGCTGCCCTTGCTGCTGCCAAGTGATTCCTCGGTGGAAACGCGACCCTTTTTGTAGCAGGCGCTTCCCTGGTGGACGTGACGTCACCGGCGTATTGTTGTCGTCACGCTGGCTGCCTTCCTTGCCGACGCTTGCTTCCAACACCGATGAAATACTGGCCACGCTCTTGATGCTGCAATGATAGCGGACAAGATTTAGATGGTCTTGTCGGGCTGCCCTTGCTGCCCCTTCGTCGTGTTGTACCTAACGCCGATCTACCTAACTTTCTCGGGGACGAGAATCATCTGCACCCGGGGAAGTTGTTACGCCTCGGAGTTCGAGGAAAAAGAGGAGAGAGGCGCGCACAGTCTGATCTGGGCTCTGGGCCGTCGGCGACCAGCTTTCATCCACCGAGCTTTCACCTGTATTAAAGCCATTTCATCCGCTACAATATTAACCGCACTAACTACTCCCAGCTTAAGGCTTTCCTTTGGGAGCAAGGATGAGGTCACTGAACTTATGATAACTGTGAAAATAATATCGGCTTTTGCCTGAGATAACTAACCTAAGGAGCTTGTGCATGTATTTGCTGTACAAAAAAAATGCGTAACTTTACTTTTTTTTTTCATAACCCTGTAGAATTCCATGACTGGAAAATGACATTATGTAACTTATTTTACTTGGTTCTGTCTGTACAACAGAGAGTTTTTGCTTTGTTCTTTAAATTACATATTGTTAGGACATCATTCACTCGTCACGGCATGCAATGAAAAGCGTGGCCCTGATGGAATCAAATGAACTTGCTTCACTTTTTTTTTCAGCCGGCTCCGTTCATTTTGGCGGAAATAAACTAAATTTGAATTTCAATTTAGGGCTTGCCGGCGTTTTGCTTAACATACAGGACGGATAGGCTAAGACAAAAGCAAAGTTTCTCGGCATAGTTAAAGATGTATAGCATCTCTGGGAACCAGAATTCCGGATCATCCTTTACGGTCTATTTTTTGCAGGATCCTAAATGTCAAACAAATAAATCAATTATGCCTGCTAATGAGAAAATGTAAGAATAGGCCGGTTTACTCAATTTGCGCCATGCTGTTCATGTTAAACAGTGCGACTAAGTATATCCCAACGTAACACAGAAAGAGAAACGTGACCAGCACATTCGTTACTATTCTGGCCAAATTCCAGTCCAGCCATGTTTTCCGTTCTTTCCCCTCACCCCCACCCTTTTTTTCCTTGTTTTCCTCCGTGGACTGGGCCAATATAAAGATAGCGCAGAGCTTACTACCACAGAATAAAAGTAAATAAATGATGAAATACCGTTTTTTTTTTCAACGCGCTGCAACACAACGATAGAACAAGCGACTTCACACAAGTACTGAACTTTAACTTTATTTGCAAAGTCGCTGAACCACGAGCCTATATTATGAACCTAATTTTTACCAGCGGTTTGCTTCCTGATCAAGTGGAAACAGCTCGTTGTTGCCCGGTATATAAAAGCACGATTTATCGGCCAACCTCTTTGTTATAGATGTTATTAGCAGGCTGGAAAGTTCTTTTCGCGCTCACAACGTTATTAACAACCCTCAGAGTGCCTTTATATAGCATAGATCATGGGAGCAATCTTTACTGTATGTTAAGGAAAACGTTATTGACAACATAGACCGAGATTCTATGCTCTTGGTCTGTTTTAGACATCTGAAACGCTTTTGATTGAATACAGCATGAAATTATATTTAGTAAACTCAACAGTTACGGAATACGCGGAATTTCTCTGAACCTACTGAGAAAATACTTAACGGGAATAATGAACAGTAATGGAATATATTTGTTTTGAACAGCTTTTGCGTTAGCCAGGTGGTTTCGCAGTGGCCTATTTTAGGCCTCCTTTTGCTTTAACTTATGTAAAATGCGTATGTAACATATCAATTTTACAAGATTTGATCATGTAGGCTCACGATACGGATATTTTCTTCACTGCCCGTACTGGTAAAAATATATGCTTGGATGAAGGCGAATAAATTTAATTTATGTTTGTCAAAAACTAGGTAAAATATTACATTCATTACGCTTGACCCGAAATACAGCACAAAAACTACATCAGATGACAACTCAGAAGTTTATTGGTGTTAATAAAATGAACATTTATCAAGGAACACATATATTTGAGAACTTCGCAGTGAGCTTAGTAAAACTGTTGGTTGTCTTCATAGGTTCAGCGGCCTCTTACCCGTTTCGTTCGAAGTGTTTTATACTAGCTCCTTTTTTTCTGTTTATCTTATTCCGTACTGCTCTGGGGCGCCACAACATTTAATAATTTCGAGAAGTTGTCGCTTTTGCAAAAAAAAAGGCACTGTGAGCGATTGGCAGTTCTCATGGCAGAGCAGAAAACTTACCGACGTCACCACTGTACCGTAAGCATGGTCTATTCAAAGTAAACCAATTATATATTTTGCACTTGGTAACCTATATTCATAGCAATCGTTTGTATTCGTTCGCTCCTAACCCTGAAAAAATAGCTAATTACAGAAACTATTTTTAAGTGTAATGTTTGATATCTCTAGGAACAAATTTGAAAAGCACAGCAAAAGCAACTATATAAGAGTGACCTAAAATAATTACAGTACCGGAGTAATTACTCAATAGCGCGCACCTAAACGCTTCCATATGGCTACAAAGAAAAGCTGTACACCTTCCACAGAAACTTCATAATTAAAAGAAAATTTCGTCTTGGGATCGAGTATGTAACAGGGACCACCGCCTCGCAAAGGCAGTCGCTCTACCAAATAACATTGCCGAGACGGCTAACATAAGGTAGAATGAAAGCGATTCAATTAATAACTCGAACTAGGAATTATGTTGGCCCAACAAGAACATTAAATTTTTTTTTTAAATCAAGACTAAAGCGCAAAAATGAATGCCGTTTCTTTAATTATTCGAAATGCATGTCTTAACGCTGTGCAATCAATATTGTTAATTCAAGGAGGAAGCAATCTCTGCACAAACCAGGGAAGTCGATGTACAGCTTTGCAATGGTACGCACGCACAAGGGTCATTGCTGCTGCCAAATGTAACCAGTAGCAGTGAAGTAAGTTCTTTTGTTTCGGAGCGAGGAAGTTGGCAGCATGTTTTAGGACGCTTCCTACAAGATTCCCTTTTCTTGCTAACAGTGGACGATCCTTTCATGATAAAGCCAGAGCAATTCTCTAACTACCTCGAAGAGCAACGCCTGCAAGGGGCAAACATTTTCTCTGTGGTCCTAAAAGACTTATACTACTCCCTGCCACAAGATCTGCTATTCGAGGAACTAAAAGAAAGCATTGAAGCTTTGGGAACCGTGAAGTTTCAAAATGCCTGCGGCATTAGTTGTACAAGCTTCCTTGAAGTGTTGGCGTCCAACCTGCGCTCCTCCTTCATAACCTTTAATGGAGGGCTGTACATCCAACAAAAAGGAGTGTGCATAGGATGACGTGTTGTGCCTCTTAGTGACCTGCTACTCGGCCGTTAGGACAGAAACCTGAAATTAGCCCTGCAAACCAGCAGCTCGCCTAGCGTCTTACGCTATGCGGGCGATTTTTTGATCGTTTACAAGGCATCTGATTCAGAACCTCAGCGGGATGTGGACTACCTTTTCCAGACCGTCGCAGAGACTTTTAAGGACTTCACTTTGACAAAGGAATTACCTGAAAATATCCAATTCCAGTTTCTTGACCTCCACCTATTCATACGCCCAGAACACATATGCTGGTGTTACCCTCCGCGCTCAAAGAAAGGCATCATGCCATACCTGTCAGCGCACTCCAAACTAGTTAAAAGGGCAGTAGCGACAAGCGCCGTGAAGAACGCCCTCAACCGGTCATGTCATCATCGCATCAATGAAAGCATCAAGGGTCAGCTGCAACGACTGCGCACTGCTGGTTTCCCGGATGCGGTTCTCCGTACTGTTGGCAACAAGATCCTGAAATACTTCCGGCAAGCGGCCACAACGACGCAGGAGCACGAGGGAAGACAGGAAACTGTTGTGATCCCGTACGTGCACAGCGTGAGTCACCCGCTGAAAAAAAGCTTTAGGGTGGTGCGACATCAGGTTGGTTTTCACTGCGCCAAGCAAGCTGGAAAAACTTTGCAAGTTGGTCAATCGAGCAGATACGTTGCCAAAGCAATGTGGAAAGACACACAAAAAAGCTTTCGTTGATTGTACAAAGGAAGTCGCCTACGATATTCCTTTATGGCGTTGATCAGCATGCATAGGACAAACTGGGTGCTGTTTGAATGACAGGCTTAGAGGGGATAATAAATATATAAAAGACGGCGCAAGGCAGAACTTGCCTGAACACGTGACCTCATGCCAGTCAGGTTGGTTTTCACTGCGCTAAGCAAGCTGGAAAAACTTTGCAAGTTGGTCAATCGAGCAGATACGTTGCCAAAGCAATGTGGAAAGACACACAAAAAAGCTTTCGTTGATTGTACAAAGGAAGTCGCCTACGATATTCCTTTATGGCGTTGATCAGCATGCATAGGACAAACTGGGTGCTGTTTGAATGACAGGCTTAGAGGGGATAATAAATATATAAAAGACGGCGCAAGGCAGAACTTGCCTGAACACGTGACCTCATGCCAGTCAGGTTGGTTTTCACTGCGCTAAGCAAGCTGGAAAAACTTTGCAAGTTGGTCAATCGAGCAGATACGTTGCCAAAGCAATGTGGAAAGACACACAAAAAAGCTTTCGTTGATTGTACAAAGGAAGTCGCCTACGATATTCCTTTATGGCGTTGATCAGCATGCATAGGACAAACTGGGCGCTGTTTGAATGACAGGCTTAGAGGGCATAATAAATATATAAAAGACGGCGCAAGGCAGAACTTGCCTGAACACGTGACCTCATGCCAGTCAGGTTGGTTTTCACTGCGCTAAGCAAGCTGGAAAAACTTTGCAAGTTGGTCAATCGAGCAGATACGTTGCCAAAGCAATGTGGAAAGACACACAAAAAAGCTTTCGTTGATTGTACAAAGGAAGTCGCCTACGATATTCCTTTATGGCGTTGATCAGCATGCATAGGACAAACTGGGTGCTGTTTGAATGACAGGCTTAGAGGGGATAATAAATATATAAAAGACGGCGCAAGGCAGAACTTGCCTGAACACGTGACCTCATGCCAGTCAGGTTGGTTTTCACTGCGCTAAGCAAGCTGGAAAAACTTTGCAAGTTGGTCAATCGAGCAGATACGTTGCCAAAGCAATGTGGAAAGACACACAAAAAAGCTTTCGTTGATTGTACAAAGGAAGTCGCCTACGATATTCCTTTATGGCGTTGATCAGCATGCATAGGACAAACTGGGCGCTGTTTGAATGACAGGCTTAGAGGGCATAATAAATATATAAAAGACGGCGCAAGGCAGAACTTGCCTGAACACGTGACCTCATGCCAGTCAGGTTGGTTTTCACTGCGCTAAGCAAGCTGGAAAAACTTTGCAAGTTGGTCAATCGAGCAGATACGTTGCCAAAGCAATGTGGAAAGACACACAAAAAAGCTTTCGTTGATTGTACAAAGGAAGTCGCCTACGATATTCCTTCATGGCGTTGATCAGCATGCATAGGACAAACTGGGTGCTGTTTGAATGACAGGCTTAGAGGGGATAATAAATATATAAAAGACGGCGCAAGGCAGAACTTGCCTGAACACGTGACCTCATGCCAGTCAGGTTGGTTTTCACTGCGCTAAGCAAGCTGGAAAAACTTTGCAAGTTGGTCAATCGAGCAGATACGTTGCCAAAGCAATGTGGAAAGACACACAAAAAAGCTTTCGTTGATTGTACAAAGGAAGTCGCCTACGATATTCCTTTATGGCGTTGATCAGCATGCATAGGACAAACTGGGCGCTGTTTGAATGACAGGCTTAGAGGGCATAATAAATATATAAAAGACGGCGCAAGGCAGAACTTGCCTGAACACGTGACCTCATGCCAGTCAGGTTGGTTTTCACTGCGCTAAGCAAGCTGGAAAAACTTTGCAAGTTGGTCAATCGAGCAGATACGTTGCCAAAGCAATGTGGAAAGACACACAAAAAAGCTTTCGTTGATTGTACAAAGGAAGTCGCCTACGATATTCCTTTATGGCGTTGATCAGCATGCATAGGACAAACTGGGTGCTGTTTGAATGACAGGCTTAGAGGGGATAATAAATATATAAAAGACGGCGCAAGGCAGAACTTGCCTGAACACGTGACCTCATGCCAGTCAGGTTGGTTTTCACTGCGCTAAGCAAGCTGGAAAAACTTTGCAAGTTGGTCAATCGAGCAGATACGTTGCCAAAGCAATGTGGAAAGACACACAAAAAAGCTTTCGTTGATTGTACAAAGGAAGTCGCCTACGATATTCCTTTATGGCGTTGATCAGCATGCATAGGACAAACTGGGTGCTGTTTGAATGACAGGCTTAGAGGGCATAATAAATATATAAAAGACGGCGCAAGGCAGAACTTCCCTGAACACGTGACCTCATGCCAGTCAGGTTGGTTTTCACTGCGCTAAGCAAGCTGGAAAAACTTTGCAAGTTGGTCAATAGAGCAGATACGTTGCCAAAGCAATGTGGAAAGAAACGCAAAATAGCTTTCGTTGATTGTACAAAGGAAGTCGCCTACGATATTCCTTTATGGCGTTGATCAGCATGCATAGGACAAACTGGGCGCTGTTTGAATGACAGGCTTAGAGAGCATAATAAAGATATAAAAGACGGCGCAAGGCAGAACTTGCCTGAACACGTGACCTCATGCCAGTGCACGGCCACTTTGGACAGGACCAAGGTTCTTAAACGATACAAGAACCAGCATGACCGCGAACCTTTTGAGACGTATGCCATTTATCAACGAGGGGAGAACTGCGTCAGCACTCCATCTCTTAACTTGAAAAGAAAAGAAATCAGATTTCTCGATGGCCGATCTGAAAAATCTTGTCACCTAGTTTTATGGTTTCATGCCTTTATCATATGTATGGGTTTTATATGTTAACGTTGCTGCAATAAATTTCTTTCAGTTGATAGTAAAGAATGTACCAACTAGCCCGGCTTACTCGTCTGTTCCTTTATAGTGTCGAGGGCTGTGTCGTTGCGGGCGCAGCACGGCGCCGGCCCAGTAGACGCTATCGCTATCCTGAAGAAAGCTTGTTCAGCTGGTCGTCTGTGGTTGCTTGTGCAGTAGAAGTTCTCGGGCACAGGTCATAGCTGGGAGATTGAATTAACCGTTGCTAAGGTACGCACATGTGTCGTCACTAGAGCCAAAGGTTTTCGAATGCGCTTACCATCTAATGATTGCTGTTAGGTTGAGCAGTATAGTTGAGCAGTTGGGTACACCGTAATTTTTCGCAAACTGCGTCGTCAATGAACGTTCTAACCTCGTGATCGTAATGCTGTCGGTCGACAGCAACCGTCGGGTTTGCTTTGTCTGCTGGAAGAACAAAGACGTTTTTTAATCTCAGAGCTTCCACCGGGCTGACATTTATTTCGAAATACTCTGGGGTTGACGGCCAGGCAGCTTGGAGAAAACCCTTGCTGCCTTAAGCCTAACTTTTTTTAATGCACTGAATACTACATGCCTCAGCCCCTCCTGGGCCGGGGCGAAAAATTGCATCGGAGCAGAGGAAATACAAACACAGCTACCATTATTTCTGCCGTATAGTAATTGCGGCGTTAAAAATATGGCGTTTCGACAAGGCAGACATCTCGTCTTGAAACAGTGATCGCGAGGAATGGCTTGTGATGAGACATCATCCATCTTGAAAATCAAATTCAAACCACTCTTTATTTTCAAACGTAACAGGCACTACATAAAAATATTTGCACCGATAGCTGTGCGGCTAGTAAATTGCTCCAATGAAAAATAAGATACCCTAGGCAGCCCTAATGAGAAAAAAATAAAATATAAACAAACAGGGATAAAAAGAATTCTGGGAACGAAATACGCATTCAAGTAACAGTTGATAGCTACGTAATTTAAACGGAAAAAATGAAGCACATAATGATAAGGAACAGCAAACAAAAGTTCACAGAGGTAAACCATAAAAAATAGTGTGTGGGGAGGGAGGGGGAGGGTCATTACTGCTTGCTAATAAAGAAAAACTTGCAGAAGAGACTAAAGTTTACAGGCACTCTATTCGAAACTCTTGAGCCGGAAAATTCAACTAAGTGTTCCCCGTATACACTGCGAGAGACAGGCAAATTGAAATTGTGACTTAATGCATGTCTTGTGTTACGATATCCTAGTAAGAAAATACTGAGCGGTAGAGGAGTATCAGAATTCATAACATTACTCACCTACAACACAGTTTCTAAGTAAACGTGCATTGAAGTAACGATACGCGACTCTCCTGAGACAGACAAATGTAGCTATTATTTGAAGACGCAAGGCCTATTAGCCGCATTGCTATCTTCTGTAGCCTCTGCATTGGAATTACATATAATCTGTACGAGGGTGTTGTTGCGGGCTAGTTGGTTAAACATTGCTTAAAAAGGGAACAGCGCAAGCCCAGGACGAAGAGAGGGACGTACGTTTGTTACGTACGTTTAGTCCCACGATTCGCAGGAGTAGCTATTTTCGCAGTGAAATATAGCCTAAAATACATATAATGGAGTACATTGTACGGAAAATACTCTCGTGCCTTAATAAGTGCGTAGCAGCTATTTTCGGGAGTCCATAAGCCGTCTATCGGTGCAAGGAAAACGAGTCAATATCATTCTCTCTCAGGATCTCGTGGCACTCCTGATCCTACGAGCACCAGCCATCGTTCGGCCTGGGTGGCAGTCCTGTTTGTTTCCGGTATCTCGATAAGGGTTTTCAAACGTCATCTTATTGGAGCAAGTGGCATGTCTCGCAGGCTTTCAACAAATCAAAATGCTTTTTGTAGGTAGTAACACTGTATGACCAGGTCACAAAATTTTTGGCCAGCTGTGCTGCCTAGTGTCCTATGTCGAGGAGCAATGACTAGAACGTAAACATCTTCGGCGTATGAACCTCTCGTTCGGTTTTATTAATAGAAGAATACTAGCCACGAACAAGGGTTGAAAAAGAAAGAAGTCTCAACATTTCGAGACGAACTTGATGGGAGCGGAGGCACCGCAATGAAAATGTCGTTTAGACAGCTTGGCTTGCCTTACTGATATTCAACCCTGCGTTATCGAGGAGAGTGTCCCAAGTTATTTCCTGCCTCATCGTGGATTGAAACCGGGGATGTCATCTTCACCAACGAATGGAACCTGCTATGCATACGGACATCGTCAACCACCAGGAGCAAGCATTGAAATAGTTCCTGGGATCAACTAGTCTTCAATGAGAGCGGCGGCATCGCAGCGACAATGTCGCTTACATATGCTTGACTTTCCTTACAGGTGAGTTACTACAAACAGCTATCAAAATTTAGTTCAAACACTCATTGCTTAGTGGTACTACTGCTCCCATGTGTAATTCTTGAGCGTGATATGGCTTAGGGGTTTAACGTCCCAAAGCAACTCAGGCTATGACGGACGCCGTAGTGAAGGGCTCCGGAAATTTCGACCACCTGGGGTTATTTAACGTGCACTGACATCGCACGGCACACAGGCCTCTAGAATTTCGCCCCCATCGAAGCTCGACCTTGACGACCGGGAGCGAACGCGCGTATTTCGAGGAGCAGCCGAGCGCTATAGCAACTGATCCACCGCGGCGGCACGAGTGTGTTACAGTCACATCTTGTTCTTTTGCTTTCTGGAGCTGTGGAAACCAATCCGGGTCCAACTACAAAAGAAGTACTTCAGCTCATTTTAGAAACAGAAACTCAGAAGCTAAACTGATTTACATCGCAGACAAACTTGAAACATTTACAGAACACTGCGAAAACTTATCAAGCCTTGAAAGTACGGTGTATGACCTGCAGCGCACAGTACAAAATAAAAAATTAACAAATATGGAAGATCAAACCACAGAAATAATATTACCGTGCTCGGTGTTAAGTAGGGCCCCAATTAAACCAGGAAGGAGTTGGAAGACGATGTCCTAAACCAATCTTTTTCAGACAACCTTGTGTTACTGTAACGTAGCTAGAACGCATCCACAGACTAGGCCAAAACAGCGTGATAGAGTGAGACCAGTGGTCTTGCGGCTGTACGATTTTAGCGAAAAAAATAGCTATATTCTAGAACTGCAAGAACTTAAAAGGCAAAGACGTAAGCATATCAGATGACCTTTGACAAGGTACGTTGCAGAAAAGGAAACTGTTGTGGCGTTCGGCAAGAACTCATAAGCTGGAAGGTGCCAAAGTTAAACCTGTTCATGAAAACTGGTAATCAATGACGAAGTGCATACAAGGGACTTGCACATAAACGCTCGCGTAAAGCCTTCCAGCAGTGAACAACACAGTTCCCGAGAGATTGCATGACGTAAGCAATCACAACTGAGGTTAATAAATGTCAATGCCCTAGGGATTAACAATAAAACAGAATGACTAAAATATTTGTCAACTATTCAAGATCCTTATATCATCGGCACAATTGACAATTGGTTACATTGGAGATTCAAAGCAGGGAAACTTTTTCTAGTGCATATAAGGTTCTTCAGAGAGACCGGATAGCGAGAGGCGGTGGCGTAGCATTACTCATAAAGAAATGTCTGAACCGCTGCCTCTCAATGAAGAACATGAAAACGTACGGTGCAAGCTATTTCTTTATGAGATAACACTAATAATTGGTGAACAAGGAAGGGAAAACCTCAGAATGGTTGCCAACGTTTACAGAAATACACATGTCTTTGTCTGGGGAAAGCGTTCTTAACTGGTGGGGTTTAAATAAGGCCATCGCTCTGAGGAAGAAGACCCGGTGGGTGTGAAATGGGCAGGGCGTTAGCATCATAACTCCCTAAATCTTTCAGAGAGTTATTATTAACGAATATGCGAATTTGGAGCTTAGAGAGTATATACCTGCCGGTAGGGGTGCTGGCTAGGCGCAGATATTGGGCCTGTAAATGCGCTTCGATTAATTCTTGTACAGTGTTATGCACGCCTAACTCTGCCAGGCGGTCGTTTTTAGCGCGGAGGCGTTCGAAATATGAAAAGCCTTCGAAACACGAACACAACCCGCGCCCATCAATAGCCGTCACCGTCACTTCGCCCCGCCCCGACCACAGCCTCCCGCGAGTGCTTCGGCTACAAAGCGGATATCTGCGCGAGTATGTGTTCCTACCCACGTGGGCAGTCGCTTGTTAACTATTCGTTCTTAAGCACTAATTCTATGGGTGTCAACCTTGTGTCCACTGTCGTGTTGTCTGTTCGCCTAGCTCCGTTCCGCGGCACTGCACGCTCATCGTTGTTCTCCACGTTCGAATAACTCAGTTACTCCGACCTGAACAAAACTGTCTCTTGCGAGTTCGCAGCTGGCCTAGCGCAAGCTTTCCATCCCGTGGCACTGCCCGCTTCTCAGCTCTTCTAAATAGCAAAAATGCATGATTGATTGAAATGTACTAAACATTCTCTGTAGATTTTTTTTTTCTCTAAGCCACCCTGAAGGCGGCCACGCGTGTCAGGATGGACGAGCCGCTAAGCGGCTGGCACCCGTGACCCGCTGTCTGGTAGGCCGAGCGGAATTGACGTGGAAGGTGTTACCGGGCCCAGGAAGGCCACACATGGCCTCCGCGAATAGGCCCTCAGCCTGTCCCTGATGCCCGCCGCCGCTGCTGATGTCTTTACGGTCATATTTCCAACGGCGACCATATCGAGGGATGGCCATTCGTCTCGATAGCACATGACCTGCGAAATAAAAATGAAAGGAATGAACGCTGCTGGCCTCCAGCGGCAACGCCACACGCTGGACTCGAAACCGGGTGGCGTAAATCCAGCTCGTGGATTTATAGAGCGACGGCCAACAAAAGCAGTCTCGCCTTTTCATTTCGCAGGATCGTGTGCCGGTCTGGGCGAAGGAGGTTTCCGGCTCCAACTATGTGCCACGTCGGCGGCGATCGGGCAACGAACGGCAAGTGAGAGAATTCTATGAAAGGGAGCGTTTACGGCCAGAGCCGCGAGAGAGGCTTGTATGCACGCCCGTATGTCTTCTGATCCCTTTCATGTTGCGGAAGAGAAAAAAATCGAGAAAAGTAGCAATGCCGCGTTCAGCGGAAGGCTGTGGAAAAAGAGCACTGGCAATGAAGTCGTGTCTGCCCTCTGTCTCGGTAGCATTCGTTGCGCCGGATCCGAATGCTGCCGTGTACGTAGCGCGAAAGCACTCCTTGTATCCGATGTCAGAAGCGGTAATGCGTGGCGGCTATGGAAGCGTCTTTCGTCCTTCTCGTAGGCACAAAACCAGCGCCCAGCGAGGCAGCCGGCCATCATGCAAGGAAGCCGCCGAAATGGCAGAACCCTTTGTGGGCTGCCACGTGGATGCACTGAGTTGCATGCGGCATAGAACATCGTTTAGGCGAACTGCCCTGATCTTTCCTTCTCGCACCGGAGCAAAAAAATACCACTTAACCACTACAAATTTCTACTCCAGACTCCGTTTCGTGGCATCGGTCAATTAATGCGGCGCGTAACCACAAATTCGCAGTGGTGGCTCCGCACAGCGAGTGTTTTCTCATTGTCTATGGAAATCAAAAGAGCAAGTCCTCCAGACAATTCTATTAGCACCATCCTCTCTTTGCCGAAAAAAGTTGGAGAAGCCGCTCTTTCTACTGTCCGCTTTAGTTTTTCGGCCGCCGGAAAGAGATAAGGCTGCCGAATCAGCTACTTGTTTCGAGCACTTCGAACTATTTGGACTTCCGTAGCTTGGGAAACGAGCGAAAAATGAACGCAGTAAATACGACGAAAAAAGTAAACAGGTAGTGAGGCGCTTAACACTTAACTTATAGTTCAGTAAAAACGGCGCCCGCCGAAAGACGCGGGGTCGATCCCGGCTGCGGCGGCCGAATTTCAATTGAGGCGAAGTTCTAGAGTGTCGTGTGCTGTGCGATGTCAGTGCCTTGTAAAGAACGCCAGGTGGTCGAAATTTCCGGAGCCCTTCACTGCTGCGACCCTAATAGCCCGAGTCGCTTTGGGACGTTGAACCCCAACAAAGCAAACCAAACGCTTTCCACGGCACAAGAGAGGTAATGTGGTATGTGCCCGTCGTTCGCTTGCAAGAGATGCGTGTGAGGGCTTCACCTATTCGCGTCACTGAACGGGCAACCGTGTTCTGGGTCAAGTATTGCGAGAAGTTTGCACTCACTCTTTCCACACGGCTGTGCACTACCTCTTTCCGCTCTGTCCTTTTGTTGCCCCAGCTGGAATATTTCGGGTGTTTTTAATTTTCGTCGTCATAATTTCATTTGGCTTTCGCGTTTTTTTTCTCCCTGCCCTTTACTTTGCCTCACTCTTTTAGCCTTTTTTGTTCTTCGTTTCTTCATGGGCCTTATCAGAGTGGCATTATTTTCTCACCCAGTTCCTGTGCTATTTTGATAGGCCTGCACCGATTCTTGCTTGCTTGCTTGTGACCTTTGGTCTTTTTGATTTCGTGCTTGTCACGTTCTTTTATATGCAGCAGTGTATTTATATAAAATGGTTTTGCCCAGTTCACTTTGCCATTTGCTTCTGATGAGAAAAGTTTTTAAAATGTGGTCTTCGTTGTGTTTTCTTTTATACATCGCTCCATCATAGCTGTTTTCTTCGTCGGCAGTGCTGCATACGATGCAGACCTCCGATTCGTTCCAACCGAAACAGGCAAGTACCGCACCTAAATGTAACATCAGAAGAATTTCACTATAAATATTTTCTCTTCTGCAACATTTCAGTGCGTACAAACAGGGCGAGGAAAGCGCGCGCAACTTTAGTCCCGGCTAATTGTAGAAACCTCTGCTGAAGCCTTAGCTTGTTAGCCTACCGCTACGAACGCAACTAAACGAGGAATTGGCGCTAGCATCTGTTGTAAAGAACAAGATGGAACCACTAAAAGGTTCTCAAAAGACAAAAGATCTTTCTCTCTCTCTCTGTATCTCTATTTAATTTAAAACCGGCGCTGCCGTAGCAGCCGTGGCGCATACTTTCCATGTTTCACGAACTCCATCATCATCATCATCATCATCATCAGCCTCACTACCCCCACTGCAAGGTAAAGGCCTCTCCCATGTCTCTTCAAATAACCCTGTCCTTTGCCAGCTGCATCCACCCTTTGCCTTCAAACTTCTTAATCTCATTCGCCCACCTAACCTTATGCCCTCCCCTGCTACGCTTACTTTCTCTTGGAATCCACTCCGTTACCCTTAAGGACCAGCGGTTATCTTGCCTTCGCATTACATGCCCTGCCCAAGCCCATTTCTTCCTCTTGATTTCGACTAGGATGTCATTAACAGAGTTTGTTACCTCACCCATACTGCCCGCTTCCGGTCTCTTAACGTTACACCTTTCATTTTTCTTTCCATGGCTCGCTGCGTTGTCCTTTACTTAAGCTGAACTCTTTTCGCTATCCTCCACATTTCTGCCCAGTAGGTGAGTACCGGCAAGATACAGCTGTTGTACACTTTTCTCTTGAGGGAAATTGGTAAACTGCCGTTCATAATCTGAGAGAACCTGCCATATGCGCTCAACCCCATTCTTATCCTTCTAGTTATTTCCCTCTCGTGATTCGGATCAGCTGTCACTACCTGCCGTAAGTATTCATTTACCACTTCCAGGAGCTCACTGCCAACTGCGAACTGCTGTTGTTCCCTTGCTAGACTGTTGAACATTACCCCGGTTTTCTGCATGTTAATTTTTGGACCCAGCGTTCTGCTCTGCCTGTCTAACTCATTGATCATGATTTGGAGTTCACCTCCTGAGTGACTCAGCAAGACAATGTCATCAGCGAATCGCAGATTATTTGGTTATTCTTCATTTACCCTTATTCCCAACTGTCCCCAATTCATGCCTCGGAATACCGCCTGTAAACAGGCAGTTAACAGCAATGGCGAGATCGTGTCTCCTTGCCTGACGCCCTTCCTTATTGGAATTTTATTGCTGAACTCTATCAGCCGGGCGTTATCTCGGGCGCTGTCGCCTGCTTTTCGGCGCCGGTCACAGACACTTGAGCGTCATGTCCCTTCATGTGTTGCTGATGTCGGTACTGCGAAAAATACGGATATCTTTATGTTTTCGCTCATGACCTTCGAAACTGCGAAGAGCGCAGCGAGACCCCGTACGGATACGACGGGAACCGCTACCTATAGGCTCGCTTTCTCAGGAGCTATCGCTCATTTCGGCGCCGTGGGTCGTCGACTATGATTTATTCACTGCTGCTGACGAAGCAGTCATCGTGTTTGGTGCTCAAAAGAGTCAGCACATTGTGGGAACCGATTATGTAACTGAATGTTATCTGAAATCCTATGATGTCCATTAGATTAGCTTCAATTTCAATTTCAATTTTCAAGGACTTGAAAAATTACCGACCGATTGCCTTACTTTCCATTACCTACGAGGTATTTACTAAGGTAATCGCAAATAGCATCAAGACAACCTCAGGCTTGAATCAACCAAGTTATCAGGCAGGCTTTCGTAAAGGATATTCCACAATAGATCATATTCACACTATCAATCAGGTGATAGAGAAAGGCGCAGAGAGTAATCAACCCCTATACTTAGCGTTCATTAATTGGTTTGATCATAGAAGGTTGTGGCCAAGTACTACACCAGGGTGGCCAAATCCTGTTCTGGTGAGAGAGTGCGTTGTCGGTTCTGGTCACCGAGATAAGGCCGCACTCCAGGCCTGGTTATGCAATTCCATCGACACGCGTTTTTTTTTTTTAAACCCGGTGGAGAATTGCGCGGCACCAGGATTTGAACCCCGGTCCTCCTGCACGCGAGGCGGATGTTCTACCTCTACGCCATCGCTGCATCGCTGCATCATTAATTACCAGAAGGTATTTGCCGCAATGGTGGCCTAGTGGCTAGATAATCTTCCTCGCATGCGGGATGTGCGGGGTTTGACCCCCGTGCCGCCGGGTACCCACCGGTGATACAATGGGTACAAGCTTTCACCTGCCTCGCGCACAGCTTCTTTAAGGTGAAATGATTGGGAAATGGGAATTTTACCCCACCTTATGCAATGAAAACTACCTTGTGCCATGCACTCTTTGGCCAAAGCTGCCCTTGTTTCATAAAAATTCATGATCATCATCAAGAGAAAACGACTCAGCAGAAACTTTATCGGTCACACAGGCATTGCAGAACCTTGGACTAGAAGAGGCTTATGCGAAAATTCTGGAAGATATATATCAGGAATACAAAGCTACCATAGCCCTTCATAAAGTCTGCGATAAAATTCTAGTAAGGAAGGGTGTCTAGGTGCAAGACACGATCTCGCCAATGATATTCACCGCCTGTTTACAGGACGTATTCTGAGGCCTCGATAGGGAACAGTTGGGGATAGAAGTTACTGGTGAATACATAAGCAATTTGCAACTCGCAGATGACATTGCTAAGTAACTCAGGAGATGGGCTGGAAAGCATGATCAATGAGTAAAGGCAGAGCAGAACGATAGGTCATAAAATAAACATGCAGAAAACCAAAGTAACGTTCAGCAGTCTCGGAAGGGAACAGCAGTTCACAATTGGTAGCGAGGTGCGGGAAGTAGTAAGGGAATACGTCAACTTAGGGTATGTAGTGGCCGCTGATCCGGATCATGAGAGGGAAATACCTATAAGAATGAGAAAGGTGTGGAACGCATATGGCAGGTTCGCATAGATCATGAATCGCTGTTTACCAATATCCGTCAAGAGAAAAGTATAAAACAGCTGTATCTTACCGGTACTCACCTACGGCGCAGAAACCTGGAGGCTAACGAAAAGGGTTCAGCGTTAGTTAAGGACAACGCAGCGAGCCATGGAAAGAAAAATAATACGTGTAACGTTAAGAGACCGGAAACGGGCGGAGTGGTTGAGGGAACAGACTTGGGTTAATGATAGCCTAGCCGAAATAAGGAGGAATACATGGGCTTTGGCGGAGCATGTAACGTGAAGGCAATGTAATCGCTGCTTCTTATGAGTCACGGAGTGGATTACAAGAGAAGGCCAGCGTAGCAGGGAGCGGCAGAAAGTTAGCCGGGCTGATGATATTAAAAAATTTGCGAGGTTACGGGGGCCACAGCTGGAAAAGGACGGGACATGGGAGAGGTCTTTGCTCTGCAGTGGGCGTAGTCTGGCTGATGATGATGATGATGATGATAATTTTAATATTAGCTTGGACATTGAATGCCACGGCTTGAGAGTGGCTTGCTTTCACATGTATACATAATTACTAAACAATTTTTTTTGCAATTACCAGCGATTGTAAGGTACATCATGCGTGCATTAAATTGCGTGCACTCACTTTCCACAGGAAGATCCTCCTGTATTACGTGCCCAATATGCAAGGAATGATCGCACATGCGTGCGTGAATGATGCACGAAATAATGTGCTGAAAATGTCAGCTGCGCCGTTTGATATAAAGCTAACATAATTTGAGCGAAGACACACATTATCTGTATCGTACGAAACGCTGTAACCTACACATAAAGTGTCTTTTGAGAAATCTGCAGTGTTGGCGGTACCGCGTTACAAGTTACGGCACTACCGGTAACCCGATGCTTTTCCCGGTGTCTTATTAACGTACTCATTACCATTTCGGAACTGTAACGGGCAACGTACTTACGTTAACATTTTTTGCTAACGTGAGGTGTCACGTTACTAGTTGCTCTTTGTTCCAATTGCCCCCCACACCGCTCTGTTTTTGAGAGAAAAAAAAAACAGCAGAGCACCTAAAGTGATGTTGCAAATAAACAAGATGTACAGGTGCTCTCGATGACCCTTGTTGCGGCTCGCATGCATGCTTGAATACTGCCGCCCCTGACGAAACACCCAACTAAAAAAGAGAGAGAGAATAGGCATAAAACTCTCTAAACAGTGGAAGCATGCCGAGCATTTTCGGAACGGGCCGCCGCGGTGGCTCAGTGGTTATGGTGCTCGGCTGTTGGCCCGAAAGACGGGAGTTTACTCGCGGCCGCGGCGGTCGAGCTTCGATGGAGGTGAAATTCTAGTGGCCCGTGTACTGTGCGATGTCAGTGCAGGTTAAAGAATCCCAGAGATGGTCGAAATTTTCGCAGCCCTTCACTACGCTGTCCCTCATAGTCTGAGTCGCTTTGGGATGCTAAACCCTCAGAAACCCGTAGCCCCAGCATTTTGGAGCATCACATTTTTGAGAATTACTGTAAATTTGTTGAGAGTTCAGTGATGTTTCCTTTGTAAAGTTAGAATTGATGATGCAGTGTAATTTTGTGTTTAAAGTCACATTCAGATAATGGCTTCAGCATGTGCCACAGAGTTAGAAGCCATCACATGTAACTCTGCAGGCAACTTTAGGCCACTATATCATTGCTAAGCTCTTGCACATTTGTGCAAAGTATTCTAGTTGAATCAGGATTTCGCGTAAAATCACTGTTTGGGCTCGAAGTTTTATGTGAAATATGAACTTTATAAAGTTATTATTGTGAGTTCTTAGGCCAAGACGCACTAATCAAAATTAATGGCCTTGAAGTAACGGCAAAGTAATGTGCGGTACTTTTTTTCGGTAATGGTAACGGTAACGCGTTACCTTTTTTTTCGTAAGGAACGTAGGGCGGTAAGGCGTTCCTTTTTTTCTAGCGTAAAAAGTAACGTAATTAGTTACTTTTTTCCGGTAACGCCTACAACACTGGAAATCTGTCTTTTAAACTGAAAGTAACGGGATGGATATCTATGCCAATAAACCCCAGAAAATATCTTCTCTGATCTCCGTACATTGGCAGAGCGCTGCGGTTACCATTGTTGACAAGTAGCGCAACCAATTTTAACACGCCACAACAGCAATGAGAGGGTGTATGAACACCCGAGTAAATCTCGGCGCCAGGCCTCGCGGAGAGCAGGCGGACAACTGTAAATCCACCTACATCGCCTAGAGGGCCCGATTTTGTACCAGCCTGAGAGTGAAGCAGCCGCCAGGCCACCTCCGCGTGTTTCGGTCGTTCGTTGCCATGGAGATTAATACGCCGTAACTGCGCTGCCAACCGTTATGAACATATCTGAAAGAGAAATTGGTGCTACCGTCCTTAATACCCCTGTCACACGGGCATTTCAAAGGCCCTTGAACCGATAGTCTGTCGACTCAAAGGCGACCGAGCGCTGCTACACGGGTAGTTTCAACGGCCTTCAAGTGAATAGTCTATCGAGTCAACAGAGCAGCGCGGAACTCCATCGAGATATCAGGGCCTTCGAGCGCTGCCCCAGGTTGCTAGCGTTGCTTCGAGAGGCGCCAAGCGCACTTTCGTACACGATACATTCAAGGCACAAAAGCATGAACAAACATTATTCGCCTAAACTTTAATGCAAGCAGTCTGTAAAATAATTATAAAATTGTATCAGACTTGTTTTAAGTGCATTACGCGCATTAATTTTGCGTTGCGGTCTTTGCGTTGCTTGCGTACATTCATAGCGTTGACAACATGGCGGCACCCTGCCCTCCCGCTTTACAGCGATAACAGCTTCGTCGCTAATCCCTGAAAAAAATATTGTGTTCTAAACTGTTGTATTCGCCTTTTATTTGCCCATTCTTACCCTCGACCTAAATTTCAAGAGACAAATAGCTTTTGTTTTTCAGATATAAAGGCTATTTCACGGATGTTAAGCCAGACGAAACAGCGCTCCGACGCAGTTGGACTGGCTTGGTTTTGGCTCGTCTTGTATTAGAGTGGCAACAGCAGTGTCTGCATCTGTCCGTTGCGTACGTGCATTCAAAGGGGTTTTAAACGACATGCGCGTATGCGTGTATTTAGGCATTTAGTATACATTTATCAAATATTTTTGTTAATTTTCCAAAATCCACAGTAGCGATTGTGGCGCCACACAAGCTTGGCGTGAGACACGAGAACCATTTCAATGGCCATTGAGATTTGCCTTGTAGTAGCGACACAACTCCTTCGAGTTCGACGGCGATTGAGAATCTTGAAGGCCCTCGACTCGATCGGCATTGAAACTGGCCGTGCGGCAGGGGTTAAGTTATGGCAGCTGGGAGGCATACGAAGCCTGACCCCCCTGCTACAAGCCAGTCGTTTAGCCAGCCCAAGCATCTAGGAGGTGTTCTCGCCTGACGTTCTTATGCAGTTCTAGTTTCGCAGCTTACCAGGGGAAGTGCCTGAAGTGGCGGTCGTTGGAACTAGTGGCGCTGTAGTCGAGCTTTTCTACATCGTCTGCTGTCGCGGGAGTTCTGTTTGCTGGAATAACGACAGACTAGTCGGAGTGTCAAGCTGTTTTTTTTTTTTTGCTGGGATAATGCTCGTAGTGATTGTATAAACTTGTTTGTTGTAGAATCTGCGCACTTGATGACTACAAGCGAATGTTAGACATGCCATCCTGCTTTGTGCTCGGCTGCACAAGTGGCAACAAAAACGACGCCACCAATCATCATTTTTTCACACCGCCTAGTGATGGCAGCCAGTTTAAAGTTCAAAGTAGATATTACGTATCAAGAAAAACTGTCTCACACGTCTAATTTATGCGAGCATCATTCTGAGGATGACATTTTATCAAGGACTACACGCATGCTTCAAACGGCCAAGGGGTGCGAATTCATGGCGAGAACTGCGCGCTACACGATGTTGTACGTTCGTGGACTGTTTGCTTGTCTTTCCTTAACCTCAAATCAAAATATATACGTACAATGCATACGACAGTCACCCAGAAAAGCGTGCTTTTGCGCAGGTTTATGAGTACGGAGGCCCTTGCATCGAGTGCGCGTACTACGTCGTCTTCAAGCGAGTCGTTCATCCGCACTCATGGTATAGGCGTGTCAGAACAATACAGATACTGCAAGAATCAAAATTAGGCTGTGGATTTGCTCAGCTAATTCAGGATATACAAAGTGAAAGCTGTCGGCGTTCATTGTGTTCAATGGCGTTGGTGCTGACAATGTTATAGACTCCGATGATTTTGATGAAAGGAAGGGCGCATAACTAGCTCCCTGGGTGAATGGACGCCTCAGTCGCGCTTTGAGGTACGTGGCGGTGGCGAGAGAGAGATGTGGGCTGCATGCATTAGCGCTGACAACGTTGTGGAAAACACGCGACACTGCAGCAGTAGGCCACAGCGTTCATTGGGGGACCAACCTCTCGCGATCAACCATTAATTTACCTGCCACTTGCCAGGGTGGCAGTGTGGGCGCGCTGCCTCTCAAGTGTGCGGAACACCCGCAACGTTACAGACGCCAAGCCGCTTCTAGTTGCCCGATACACCACAGCTTTCGCTCGCTAACCAGGTTCAGCATAAGTTAAACCACAGCTAATTTTTTTAATACAGCTAAGCCTCTACTAGATCACGTGGTCGGGCAGCAGCCGCTACGCCGCTGTGGAGCCCGGCGCAGCGACGGCGAAGACTTGGCTCGGTGGCGCGGCGAAGTCACGTGATGCGTTGCTATGGTAGCAGCGCCACGTTTCGTGGCGTCACGTGGTTATGACGTAACGTTTCTCGGAGCCGAGTTTGCTCCCTCCAGTTAGGCCAGTAATGGTTTCGCTTTAATAACACAACAGTTGAGGACTGGGGGCGGTGATCTCCAGATCACACTAAGAGGACCAGCTTTGGTTGGTTTTATTTATTTATTTTATTAACAAATACTGCTATCCAATCAGTTGGGACATTGCAGAGGTGGTACACAAGGTTTCACATGAAACTAAATTATTAGGAAAGTGTATGATTACAAGTGTGAGTACAAAAATTTCACAGAGAGCAGTACAGTATCAGGAAGAAAATATATGAGCAGGTAATTCTCGCACAAAGTAATTCACAGACACCTGACGTAATGCGGTATCAAAATCGCTCCATAATTCGACAGTGAAAGGGAAAAAATCTGAATTTAAAGCAGCCTAAAAATGGCATAAAAGGCACCATGTTAAGCGGGTTGGTACGGCGAGTTACACGTGCTGATGAACTGGCGACAGAAAAGTGGGCGTCGATAAAAATACGCTTGTTGATGATATTGTGAAGAAGGATAACGCGATCACATACGCGTCTGTGTTGTAGTGTATCGAGTGATGAGGTGCGGGTGTGAGCTCTGGGAGATAAATGACTGTCATAACGCTAATATATAAATCTTATTGCTTTTTTCTGTACATTTTCAAGTTTAGTGACGTCTTTAGCAAAGTGCGGCGACCAGACCGCCGAGGCATAATCAAGCACAGGCATTACTAGAGACTTGCACGCCGTCAGCTTACAGTTTTTGGTAGCATCTTTTAACGTATGTTTTTAAAACCCAAGTTTCTTGAGAGCCTTGGAGCAAGTTAAATCTACCTGTTTAGACCAACCGGGACTGTAAACGGGAAAGAGCGGCGGCAAATGCCAATGGGCACCTAGAATGAGGGCCCACTTCACTAACCTCGAATCATCTGCGCATTAAACGTTTTTCACGCTCACTCCCTCAGAATAAGTTCGTGCCGCTTTCCTGCTCGGCTGAGATTAGTACTACGTCTGCAGCGACGTTTGGTGGCCTGGCCATTCTGACGCTGCCCTTTACGGACTGTCGGCATGAAACTACACAAGATTAAATAACAGGGAAGACGTGTGGAGTTTTCAATTCCAAAAGCTCTCTCTCTCTGGTAGAATTGGCGCGTGAGACGATGAAGTGGCCCTAGACCAGAACGCCGTCCCTTCGCCTCTTCAGTTTTTTCCTGATTTACGACATTATAATGAAACCACTGTTTCTTTTTTGGCGACGGTGATGGAAGTGGACGCTGTTGAATTTCAGTCCACTCGGTCAGCCGCTGCCGCCCAGAGGAAACGTCTTGGCCTCCCGAATGACGCAAGCAGCCAGGCGACCGTGGTGTACACGGCCACCAGTGATGACTTTTCGACTAACGACGTCTTCATCGAAGTCCTAAGCAAGAAGGCCAAATGGAGACTGCGCCGAGGTGAGGACTCGTCGTCGTCAAGTACGTCCACGATCACTACAGAGCGAGTATCATCGGCACATACTGTCCTATTTGTGCCAGAGACTCCCACCGACGATCTCAACCACATCAATAGGCAAACCACATCTGCGTTCCTGGAGGCCCGCGTCCCGGGAGCAATTAAATATGTGAGGGTGAATTGCTTTAGGAATGTCGTCGCCATTGATGTCATGGACCGGAACATGCTTGAGAGTTTGAGCAACATCAGAACGCTCGGCGGCAGCAGCGTTCGTTACCATGTCCATCTAGGAAGTGGCACTACGGCAGGCGTCATTTACGACGTCGACATAGCCATCCGCGCCTCTGATCTGCCCATTTTGATTCAACCAGCTACTGACGGTGTAGCTATAATGCAAGCTCAGCGTCTTGGAAGGACAAAGTCCACCAAGTTGACCTTCCAAGGGGACTGCATTCCAACGTACGTGAAGGTTGGGCACTTCCGGCATGCTGTTAGGCCTTGCGTCCCGAAGCCTTTCCAGTGCCGGAAATGCATGAACATAGGACACGTGAGTACTGTGTGCAATTTCCCCATCGTGTGCCCACGGTGCACTCAGCGACACAGCGGTGATACTTGCAGGGCAACAGTCCTTACGTGTGCCAATTGCCGCGGCCCTCATGACGCTGCCTCAAAAGGTTGTCCTCGCCTCAAAAGGGAAAGGGCGATACTCAAACAAATGAAAATACACAATTCCACACACAGAGAAGCTGCTGCTAAGTTGCGACGACGTTGTCGTCCTCGTCAAAGACCTTCTAAAAGTGTAGCGAGCATTGAAAAGGATCGTCCAAGAATTTCCGCAACTTGTCCTCCCCCTCCGCATACTATTTAAGGATTGGGAGCAATATGACTGGCGAGGCAAAGACGGTTCTCGCAGACGGGCCTGGGCCATCCCTGCCTGAGCTACACACAACCGCAATGACCAAGCAGGTAATGAATACTGAGAGTCCCGAGCCCATTGCTAATCCAGCACAAGTCACAATTCCGGTCCAAGACCGGGGCCGGCAAGTGACTTGGCCATCGTTCCCGAAGCACCCAGCACAACCCCAGCACCGCGCACCCAATTTGTTGAGCTTTGTTGGAGATGGCGCTTCTATCCCACCGCTGCCACCAGTTGTATGTGAGGCTCGGAGTCGCTCCCGACGGAACCAGGGGTCAGGAACGACGCTTGCTCCGACCGCCGCCACCACTACCAGTACAAGACTGCCGACGAGTTAAAGGAGTTGGGTGAGGAGAGGAAGAAGACGAGAGTTTATTTACAATATTTACATAAATATAGGTCAAAAGGAACTTCTCTCCGAAGAGAGGATCTTAAAAGGAGGCTTAGGGAGCCTTAAAGGGAGCATGATCCCTAAATGGATCACACAATAGGAGCACACAAAAGGGAACAGGACTGACCATTACATGGGAGCACAGAAGAGGAGCACACTTTCACTGCACTCGCTGTCCAGTTTTAAGCAGTTCTTGTTCCCCAGATACCCCAGGTTGGGAGTGGCCTATCTTGTTCTATCACGCACCAACGTACATAGGGACACGCCCTCGTCACGTGTCGAGCCAGGGAGAGAGGAGGATGCCCTTGTGTCTAGAAAGCTAGCTGCCGGTCGTCTAATACTTCAGAAGGCTCTTGTCAAGAAGCTGGTAGCTGCTTCGTGAATGGCTGCAAGCTGCTGAAGCAGCGGTTGGAAACTGCAGCCTCTGCCACCGACTATGATAGAACACTGATGGACGCAGGTGGCTTAAGCATCTCGGCATTGGTAAAGACAGATCTTGATAAACAGGCGGCGAAGTCGTAAACTGTTCATCTGAGACAACTGCCTCGTAATAAGAAAAGAGCAGGGTCCAGAAAATGAAGGCAGCACTCTCACAAGTTGCAGACCATGCAACTTAAAGAGCACTGGTTCATTCCTACCTTTGCAGTGCCTGGCGTTCATATGGCATCACCATGTGGCATGGTAGTGCACAGCTCGATGCTTGTACACTGAGACAGTTCTGTCATCGTATCCGATTGGTGCTAAGTGCTACAACGCACGACAAGAATACAGTTAATAACGAAAGAGCCTGGACGGCATAAGCCATACACCACACGTAACAAGGCAAAGCGCATCTCGTCGAGAATCGTGCCATTCGTTGCAGCCTTAGTGTGTGTGCCCTTATGCTCACGAAGCAGCGTGAATTTTCGCTTTGGACGAACTCCAGTTAAACCATATTTTTGTTTCTTCCTGTTAGAAAAAAACGAATTTGCCTACACGTACGGACGCAGCGTACGGATGGCAGCGTCATTGTATACCGTATAGACTTCGGCTAAGTGGTGTACGAGTCAGCACAAAAAATAGCGCCTTAAAAATGGTCGAAGCAGTGTACCACCTAGGTCTTCGTTTAGCCACTAGGGCATTCCGTGCAAGCCCAATTGTCAGTTTGTACGTTGAGGCGGACCGATGGTAACTTGATCGATGGCGGAAGTTTACAAGTATAACATCTCCTACGGAGGTATTATCTCTTGCTGACCACGCAACTAACCTGCTAATGCGAAACCCAACCAGTACACTACTGTTTTCATTCCGACCGTCTGAAACCCCACCTTTACCCATTACATGCGCCACACTTGTCCAAGACATGAACACACCAGTCTCTAATGTTCTGGTGACTTCTTCTAAAGACCTAATTGCTCCCTGGGAAGCGCATCCAGTTAACTGTGACATATTTTCGTGAGGTCTGCAAGCATGGGTTGCCATTTTGCATAAAACAGCACTTCATGTCCCTGCAAGCAAAATATCAGTGCACATAGTTTTACACTGATGCCTCCATGACATTCTCTGTTTCATGTGCAGTTCACAGCTGTCAATTTTCCGAAACAAAAACAATGAATAGACGCACAAGCATATTTACCACAGAATATCATGGTATCTTCCTGCAAAAGAAAATCCCAACCACTGCCGTTCACTCAGATTACTTAAGTGTGATTATGGCCTTGTCCTCTAGAAAACGCTATAAAAAATTTTTTAATGAATTTCCTCCTGAAATATGTTATGTCTGCACCCATGTTTAACCTTAAAGTTACAATATGCTGGGTACCAGGTCACTGCAGCATATATGGAAAAGAGGAAGCTGACAGGCTTGCTGCGTCAGCTGCCGAACTCAGTCGTATCGATATAATCAAACTTCCGTCCCAGGACATCAAGCCACATATTAAGACTGCACTCCGCAGAGTGGCAGCAGGATTGGGACGGAGGAACACGCAACAAACTGCATACAATAAATCCGAGGATCGGAAGGTATGCCACAAAAAAGCAAAATATTTTCAGAGAGGTTGCTCTCTGCAGGCTGAGGATAGGACACACATACATCACACACATACACATCTTTTAAAGGATATATAGGCACCACAATGCACGAGATGTGGAGTCCACATCTCAGTTCTCCACATATTAATCATGTGCCCGAGATTGGAGACCGAAAGACGACAGGACTTCCCAGAACTATACATATTTAAAATACCACTACACTCTTCTTTATTTTCTAGTATATGATTACATATTTTCATTCGAAAGGGATTTTTTTTAATTTTTTAATCATGTATTCTTTAAAAAAGTTATCTTATTATAAATAACCTCAGCCCCTCCTCACTGCTGAGGAGAAGGCAGAGCTTAGCCGTAGTTTCCAGATACCTCGCCCTTCTTCCTCAAGCAAGGACGCGGGTTGAGGCTCCCTGACTTCGTCTTTTATATGTAACAACACTTACAACAATTTTTAGGCGCTATACACCCCTTTAGGCTATTCCACCTGGCTTATACACTTTCTTGACTCACTATAATTATGCACATACTCACTATTCTTAGGCCCTATACACCCCGTGTTCATTTTAGCATTTGGCATATTTTAGCCTGAGCCGACCAAAGCCTTGTGTTTGGCGCTCTTTGATCCTAGATTCCCTTGTGCCATAAAAAACCCAGTATCATCATCATCGTGAAATAGAAGGTAATAAGAACCCCTGCTTCGATTGCTTCCTCATCGCAATAACACAAAAGATTGAGAGTCTTCTGCGCGTTATAGCTTCCGAGAAATAGTCCTGGCGGAAGGGTGTATCAAAATAGCTGCAAGACGACCAAAACTTGCTTCTTATTCAAGATCCTTTCAGGTGAAAATTGCGGAAGAAACCCTTGGCCTTTTTAATTAGAATAGAGAGCAAAGCTTTTCGTGGGTTCCTTTTAGATGTTTAAGATTTATTTTACTCCATACCTCAACATAACCTCATCTGTGGATGGTTTCCTAGAATTGCTTTCCGTTTATCTGAAATGAACGTTCGCAAAGCGGTTCTGGTTCCATACAAACGCAAGGGATCTGAATAGGATCATGCACTCCCCCGTGCTCAGTGACCTTTTCCTAGCTATGACCGGCAGAGTTCATGGAACTGCTTCGAACAATAACGCACGTTAAAAATTTTTCTCTTCGTTGACGATCTCCTAGTCTGTTTAGTATGTGAAAACGAAACTTTTTTTTTTTTGCAGGAAGGGCGTCAAGTTTTGAGCGTTCTTTGCTACACCGGAAAGACGTCACGCGAGCTTACGGCAACAGTTATCGCTGCTGTTCTCCTCCTCACAGTCCCTCTCTAACCGTTTCGCACAACGCCTATATTACCACGCATCAAATCAATAAACGTTCTCTTGGCCCAGCCACCGCTGTGTATGGTGCGGATTCTTCAGTGGCGACGAGGATTGGATGACAACGGGCCGCCCTCTTAGTACGCCGTAGCCTTCGCCACCATGGGAGGATATGCCAACCCGCCGCTGTTTGACTAGACGAGCGACAAGTGGACAGCTTGCCAAGTTCGACTGGAGGCCTTTTTTGAAGGCAGTGGAGTTACGGACGACAAGAAGAAGCGGGCCCTGTTGGATGCAGCGCTGACGACCCACACCATTGGATTTACTTAGAGTTCGATGCGCGCCAGACACGGTGAGCGAAATTTCTTACGCCCAAGTGGTAGCTTTGTTGCAGCAGCACTTTTCGCCGCAACTAAACGAAATAGCACAGTCGTACAAATTCTTTACACGCGACCAGCTGCAAAGATTTCGTAGTTGTCATTCGTCAAATAGCGAACACATGCAATTTTGGCGCAACGTTGGATCGAATGCTGCGAGATCGCACCGTTTGTGGGCTGAAAAGCGCAGGAATGCGTCGACAGTTGCTTGCGAAGCCGCAGCTGACGAGAAGTGAAGCAGAATAAATCATTCTATCAGCCGAAATGGCAGAAGCGAGCGCGCAGCAAATAATGAGCCACGCCGCTGAAGGAAGCGTACTTGCGGTTGGAGGGCAGTCGTATCACCCCAGAAACCGGCCACGGATTATTTCGTGCAACCGCTGCGGAGCGAAAGGGCACGAATCAGAGGATTGCCGGTTCCATTCGGCAACATGCTTCAAGTGTCAACAGCGGGGCCATATCGCCCGAGCCTGTTACCGTCGAGAGAGAGAGAGAGTTCATTGAAGGGCCACCAGGGCTGTCGTCTCATCAGGTAGATACCCTATCGTCTCGGGAGGAGAGCACATCTGTGGGCACGGACGGTATATTTGCGTTGAAAGCAGCGGACAGTCATATCAGCTACGTCGGCATCACGCAACCCATTGTACGTACATTGAATTGGGGGGGGGGGCGTTCCAGTGGACATGCAGGTCAATACAGGGTGACCAGTGTCGGTCATCACATGGGCCACCTATGAGCAAAACAAAACAGTGTGGCCCAAGCTGCGTGATTCGCCATTGAAACTGACTTCCTTCCAGGGAAGGCTTCCCGTTCGCGGACAACTCAAGCTCAAGGTTTCGTGCGGAAAGCGGTCGATGGACGGACCCCGGGCCGTCCTCTGTTGCTCCGGCTCCAGCCTGTGCAGACGCTTCTTGATCTAGGCGTTCAACGTGCTGGAGGCGCCAGTAATGAACGTGAACACGACAGGTGAGCGCAGGTCTTTCGTCGGGACGGACAATGTTATCGTGCACCGTCTGGTAGCAGAATTCTTTGACATGTTCGCTCCAGGCCTAGGTCTCATCAGGGGTCCGCCGGTGCACTTTGAGATGCGGGACAACGTGGTACCGAAATTTTAGAGAACACTCGAAGCTCCGTACTCCTTTCGTCCAAGGGTAGACGCTGAACATGTGCGCCTTTAAGTTACGGACATTATTGTCTCTGTGCCTGATGCTTTAGTGGGCCGCACCGGTGGTGCCGGTAGTAAAGCATAACGGCCACATTCACCTCTGTGGTTATTTTAAACTCACGGTAAACAACTCTTGTCACACTGGGCAATATCCGCTGCCCCGGGTAGAAGATATCCTGGCAACGTTAAACGGTGGTCAGGTTTTCACCACGATAGATTTTCGGGAGGCTTACAATCAGCTACACTTAGACGAGGATGCCTTGCTATACTTACAACCATAAACACGCATAAGGGACTGTTTAGCTTCACTCGCCTGCCATTTGGAGTGGCTTCCGCGCCGGCACTGTTCCGACGCCACATGGAGACCAACTTGCAAGGACTTCCTGGGGTTCAAGTCTACTTAGAAGACGTCATCATCGCAGAGACACACAATGACTGCATCACACTGCACGAAGTTTTGCAGCGGTTTAGGGAAAACGGCATGGGCTTGAATGCGGACAAGTGCAAGTTCCGTCGAGCACAGGTGGATTTCCTGGGAGATCGAATTAGTGCTCAGGCACGCAACCAAAGTCGGAAAACGTGGAGTCCATTCTCCTGATGCAAATGCCGCGGAACCTCGCAGAATTACGGTCGTATCTGGCATGGTAATTCTACCACAAGTTTCTTCCCAATGCATCTACAACCATGGCCCCCTGTATCAACTGCTCCGCAAGGAAGCTAAATGGGAGTGGGGTCCCAGTCAACCACGAGCGTTCAGCAAGGTGAAGGACCTCCTCAAGTCCGCTGATTTCCAGGCGCATTGTGACCCACTCAAGCCTCTTGTCCTGGAATGCGACGCCTCCCCGGATAGGATCGGTGCAGAGCTTTCTCATGATTTCAACAGGGGCGTAGCCAGGAAGGTGGGGGGGAGAGGTTATGGGGCTTCAGGTCTTTTCGAAATATTTTCGAGCTGTCACACCCGCTGACCAAAGCAACCACCGGCGCCGGAAGTCATTCTGGATTTTGCCACCTTGTAACATTCGCGGTCCTGGTCGCACTCTCCGTTGCAATCTACAGATAAGATTGCCTGCTTGCCACGATATATTCATTTCTTTTGCCACTCCCTGATTGGCTGCTTAGCGCACAAAAAGCGCGTCGCCGAACGAATAAATGTCAGTCTTCCTGGCGCTGCTTGGGTCGTCTGTTCCTTGGGCAGGTCGTCCTGCCGCCCTCGGCGTCTAGCCGTCAAATACGTAACAACCTACAGTGTCTTTTTCAGACTAGAAAAGACATTTTGGCGCGAACATTGCTAACTCGGCTTGGATTTCGTGGCAACTCCCATGCACCTCGAGACATGTAATGCAAGAGGCCCCATCCCAGCACAATTTTTCAAAGGCCTATGGATGGATCGCTGTTTCGACTAAAATTCCGATGTAATTACTCGCAATACATGACCGGTGACAGCTGCTGCTGCGCTGTACACTGGAACGAAGGACAGCGTCATTGAGATTTTCCCTGGCTGTTGCATATGCACAAAAATGTAAAGGTTCTTGAACGACAAAGATTCATTAAAATATTTGCCCTCTACTTGCTAATTTCATGGCCTTTATGTTTTTCATATCAGCGGCATGCACTGCTTTGCTGATTCCGGACCGACAAAGCTCCAGGCTACGTGTGATATATTCTTTACTTATGAAATGCGCAAAAACATGGAAGCACTGGTATTCGTTATGTCTGCCACGAGTGAACGATAAGGAGATAGTTGGCATGACATGATTGCAAGACATATGAATAGATTATTTTGTTTTTTGAAAAATACATATTTCACTTGTCTAGACAGTGCGTAGTGTTATCCAATACACAATGGCATTGTCAAAAGCAATCGCAATGCAGTTATTATTGTTGCGTTTGATCCTTCCACAAATTCTATGAGGCCGCGCTACATGAGACCCCTCGAACAAAATTTCTGGCTACGTCACTGGATGTCAAGGACGGGGTGCATGGACCCATAGCCTTTCTTTCTCGAGTGCTGGCAGAAGCCGAGCAAAATTATTCACAGCTGGAGCACGAAACTCTGGCTCTAGTTTTGGGGGTCTTGAAATTTTGACAGTACCTACTCGGTAAGCCATTCACACTTTTCACTGACCATAAGCCGCTTGCAGGACTTTTTCATCCAGATCGGGCTTTACCAGTGATGGCCGCCACCCAAATCCAGTGATGGGCCCTGCTGCTGAGTGCATACGACTAAGTCATCAAACACCAGCCTGGAAAGGACAACGTTCCAGCAAATGCCATTAGCCGACTCCGGACGTCCGCAAACGTCTCAGCAAGAGACCTTGCAAGAAACCGGAGATGGCAAGTATGTGTTGCTCACAGAAAACCTCAATGACGATGTTATCTCCCGAGAAGAAACTGGCCGCTCTCACCTCGCACGATAACGACTTAGCAAAGGTTCAAAAATTGGTGCGGGAAAAATGGCCAAGAAACTTGGGGGCCCAAAGGCCTGCATCTGCGACCATACATCAACCGGAAGGCTGAGATAACGTGAAGTCAGGGGCTTCTATACTGGGGTCATCGCGTAATGGTGCCTAACAGCGCAAGAGCGGGAATGTTACACCTGCTGCATGATTCCCATCAAGGTATTTGCTCAATGCAGCGGCTAGGCCGCTCCCTGCTGCGGTATCCCGGGATTGATAACGAGATTGAGAACATGGTTAAGTCGTGTCCCAGTTGCGTACAGGAAGCGCCTATGCCCCCCCCCCCAAGAAATCCCCGGTCGCACGGCCAGAAACGGGCGAGCGTTGATCCAGGCTGCATATTGACTTTACGGAGCCGATAGATGGACACATGCTACGGATCGTTGTGGATTCACATAGTAAATGGATTGAAATAGTAGCTCTGAAATGCACCACAACCCACGCCCCCATTTGAGCCCTGCGCACCTTGTTCGGCCCGTTCGGATTGCCCCGGACGCTGGTTTCTGATAATGGCCCAACATTAAAAAGTGCGGAATTTTTGGAGTTTATGAAGCTGAATAACAAAACACATCTCCGGGCAGCACCGTATCTTCCAAAGTCCCACGTACTCGCGAAACGCGCCGTGCAAACTGTTATAGAGTTTTTGAAGAAACGTCCATGGGTCTTTGAAAACACGCTTGACGAGGATTCTGCGCAGGTACCGAAGGACGCCGCAGGCCGGGGGCAGTACCCCAGCGAAACTCCTTATGGGCTGCGAGCTCTGTTCCCGACTGGACAACGCAGTGGCATCACCGGGGCCTCTCGCTCCACAGACACCAGTTCACCGCTACGTTCCTGGTGTGTTGCGGCTGGGAGAACCCGTCTCGGTAAAGAACTTTGAGCGAGGCGAGCCATGGATACTAGCCCGAATCACGTCATCGGACGGTACTCACATGGTGAACGCCGATGGTCCAGAGGGGGAGAACATTCGTCGACACGCCGACCAGATCAAGCCACGTGTGGGGGAGCATGACATGGTCGACGGAGCCTGTGACCCTGAGCGCCAAGATGGAACCACCAGCCCCAAGTAGTTGGGCCACCGGGACAGGGGCCAGAATACGCGAAGCTGCCCCAAGCAGCCCGACGCCAGCACTGCGCCGGTCGGGCCGGACACGAAAACTCCCAGACCGCTATGTACCGTATGATGAACGAGATGCTACATCGGAATGATGTCACACCAGCTTACGGCAACATTTATCGCCGCTGTCCTCCTCCTCCTCCCATTCCTTCTCTGTTTCGCACAACGCCTATATTACCACATAGAGCAATAAACGTTGTCTTGGCCTAGCCACTGCTGTGCATTATGCGGATTCTTCATTCTTAGAGATACAGAAGCACCACTCCAATTAACTCAAAAAGTGCTGCACAATAATCTCATGCGCTTTCTGGAGCTAAGGAATTTCTTCGCACTCAATCACGTGTGCTGGCAATTCGAACCTTGGGGCAACAAGCTCTATCTGCCATAGGAGTCTGCTCTCTTAAGGTTGGTAAACAGAAATATCTTCAGTCTACATTTAATAATGCCTTGAACAAGTCATGGGAGCACAAGCAGAAGGAAAGCCTTTCAAACCAAGTGTGCAGGCTCACACATTCAGAATACCCGCAAGAACATGTTCTCTCCCGCTGCAGAAGAAATCGTAAAAGGTTGTCACATATATTAAGGAGGCTAAATTAGATTTTAAAGGGAAAAGGTGTGAAGAAGACGATGCGAATTATCCCAAGAATAAAGAGGAGGAAGAAGAAGCATTCGGTGAGGCGGAGGGAGATGATTTGTGGAGAAGCATTCGGTGAGGTGGACAGAAATGATTGGTGGAGAAGAGAAGAAGACGACGACAAGGCATACGTGGTCTAACACCGAGGCTATAAAAGGGCTATTGAGAGCGAGGCCCGGGGGGGAACAGCAGAGAAGCGGAGGCTCCGGTAGGTCAGGGACACATCGGCTGGAAGAGAGCGACGCCGGCTACTGCTGCGGTGAGCTCGCGTTCTACGACATCGCATCGTGGACTGCCTGCCGTGCCTGAGCCCGTTACGGGGAGTCAACAGAGGACGCTACCACCTGCTACGGCCAGGGTTGTCTCCAGCGCTGTTGCCATTCATCCGGGTGGTGCCCCAACGCCAACACCGGCATCACCTCCACAGGCGCTTGGACCTGGAGCTTGTACGACGCAGCCAGCGACGCCAGCCCAAACACGTCGGACGCCGCCCGCAACGCCAGCCCAAGCACGCCGAACGCCGCCTTGACGCCGGATACTGGATCCATACAACGCCGAAACCACACCGAATTAACCGTGAGCACGAACGGCGACCGCTAATGTAGAACACTAGTAGTAGACGCTGGTAGGAGTGTGCCCGGGTCGTGTGTATTTATAGTCTTTGTGTGTTGTGTTAGTTTTGCTAGGTTTTTGTTCTAGTGCGTTTGTCACGTAGGGTGAATTAAATGTGCGTTTGTGTGGCGAGCCTGTGCCAGGATACATTTCCTTTTTCCTTTGTCTCGGATCTTTACGATCTCACGACGGCAGAAAGTGTGGGTTTGGCAAAAACGTTAGAACTGGCGCTCAAGCTATGGTTAACCAAGGAAGAGGCGATGCGTCTCTATGACGAGGAGGGAAACAGGAAGAAAGAGGAGGCAAATAGGCAGAGAGAGGAGGCAGATAGGCAGAGAAAGGAAAGGGCGCATGCACGCGCAGACGCTCGCGCAGACGCTCTCGAGGCAGAACAGCGAGAAGCTAGAAGAGCTCGCGAGGCAGAACAGGAAAAAAGACGGATAGAACGGGAGGAGTTTATTTTGTGGTAACAAGCGCATGTCGCGAAAGGATATGAGGAGATCACGGACAATGATCAGCGTTCCTTAGGGGGTAGAGAATCTCCTAGACCGGCCAGAGTTTACCCAAGGAAGCTGATGGCTCCTTTTAATGACAAGAGATATGATCTGGATGCATATCTGCAATGATTCGAGCGGACAGCTTTGGGGGAAGGCTGGGAGCGCAGTGAATGGGCCACGGCATTAAGCATGTGTTTAGTCGGAGAGGCGCTGAATGTGTTTGGAAGGATGCCTGCTGCTGATTCCATGGACTACGAGAAAGTCAAAAAGGCACTCCTCCAAAGATTCAGGCTTACGGCAGAGGGTTTTCGTGAGAGATTTCGCACCGCGATACCTGAGGATCGGAAACCGCTAAGCAGTTTTCCTGCAGGCCATCCAACTACTTTGATAGGTGGCTTGATATGTCAAACACAGAAAAGAGTTTTGAAGGTGTGCGTGACAAGCTGGTCACAGGGCAATTTTTAGCGTGTTGCAGCTCAAAGCTGGCGCTATTCCTTAAAGAAAGTTGTGTTCGCTGGAAGAGTTCGCCGACACTGCAGATCAATTCCTCGAGGCTCAAGGGTTAAGAAATTTGAGTAAGGCAAAGGAGGAAACCCAAAAGACCTTAGAGACAGATGCGGCAAAACCAAGATCATGTGGCGGTGCATCTAAGGCGCCAGTAAGGTGTTTTCTCTGCGCCAAGGTGGGACACCGTGCAGCTGACTGTCGGACTAGTAGTGCTGCCCAAAAAACACAGGTTGTGTGTCAAGATTGTAAGAAGAGGGGTCATACTCTGGACGCGTGCCGATACAGAACGCAGGACCGAGCTGCATGCGTTGTCGACTCTAGGGTAGAACTTCTCACGCCATCCGAAGTTACACAGCTGAAAGGAGAGCAAACGCCGCTGGAAAATCAGGCAGTGAGTGGAACGCCCAAGTCGAAAGCAGAAATGCCGGTGGTGGTTGGGCAAATAGGGGACCGTCCTATATTGGTGCTTAGAGACAGCGGAGTCAACACAGTCTTGGTTCGTAGAAGCCTGGTGAAGGGCGAGGATCTTACAGGGGAAGCGTCGGCCGTCACTCTTGTAGATAGCACAGTGAGGTACCTTCCGGAAGCAAGGATTCTAGTGTCCACGCCATATTATACTGGACAGGTAGTGGCAAAGTGCGTAGACCAACCCATCTACGATCTCATCTTGGGGAACATTATGGGTGCAAGAGGTGTCGAAGACCCCGATCCCGAGTAGAGGATGCTCGACGTTGAAGAACATCCAAAGGACGAAAGGCCCGCGACAGCTCTGACGGATGCAGTCAGTTTCTCGTCGGCAGTGGAGAGAAGAGTTCAAGCGACAGCCCGAGCAACGCAGCGTCCGCTCTCTACTCCCGTTACGATGTGCCTGAGCGTAACACCGGGCGAAATTGCAATTAGGCAAGAAGAAGACCCGAGCTTGAAGGCTTGCTTCGAAAGAGTCGGGGAAGGAGTATAAAAAAAAAGAGTCGTACGTCATTTGAATATCAATTGGTAAATGGTATTTTAAACAGGGAATGCATATTTAGTTTAGGAAGGCGGGTCCAACAGCTGGTGTTACCGAGAGATATGCGAGAGGCCGTGCTACGATTTGGACATGACGCCATTATGGCCGGACACCAGGGTGTTCAAAAAACGGTGTCTAGAATCACCGAGGAGTTCTTTTGGCCTGGTGTTTAGAGTGAAGTTAAGCGCTTTGTTCGTTCATGTGACGTGTGCCAGCGCACAGTTCCGAAGGGATGAATTGGTCCCGTACCTCTGGGCAAGATGGCAGCCATCGACCTACCGTTTCAAAGTGGCTATTGACACTGTGGGAGTGGGATAAGGTACTAATAAACCCCAATTTCATTGAAGACAGAAGATAATGTTGGGGCGGACTTCATGAGTAGAGCCAACTGAACAGCTCTGGTTATCTCTGGGATCTATCTTGTTGTTGTTGTGTTAGTGTATCTCTGGAATTGTTGTTGTTGCTGTTGTTGGTGTTATGTGATTATACAAGAGAGTGTGTTGTGGACACGAACATGCTTATTAAGGACTGTGTATGGACAACGGCAGTGGTGTGTTAGTGTTCTGAAAACGCAATTTGGTGTGCTATGTTAGTGGTGTGCTCATGGTGTGTGCTGGACATCTGCGGTGTGGTGTGTGCTGGGTCCAGAATCGTCACGGAAGATAGTCGGTTGGCTGGATGCCTTGAAGATGAGGATGACGTGAGCAGTTTTTCATGGAAAAACTCTTGAGAGAGGGGGCCCTTGTCACATATATTAAGGAGCCTAAATTAAATTTTAAAGGGAAAAGGTGTGAAGAAGACGATGTGAATTAACCGAAGAATAAAGAAGAGGAAGAAGAAGCATTCGGTGAGGTGGAGGGAGATGATTGGTGGAGAAGAGAAGAAGACGACGACAAGGCATACGTGGACAAACTCCGAGGCTATAAAAGGGCGAGTGAGAGCGAGGTACAAGGGGGAACAGCAGAGAAGCGGAGGCTCCGGCAGGTCAGGGACATCGGCTGGAAGAGAGCGACGCCGGCTACTGCTCCGGTGAGCTCGCATTCTACGACATCGCATCGTGGACTTCCTGCCGTGCCTGAGCCCGTCAACAGAGGACGCTACCACCTGCTGCGGCCAGGGGTGTCTCCAGCGCTGTTGCCATCCATCCGGGTGGTGCTCCAACGCCAACAACACCGGCGTCACCTCCACGGGCGCTTGGACCTGGAGCTTGTACGACGCAGGCAGTGACGCCAGCCCAAGCACGCCGAACGGCGCCTCGACGCCGGATACTGGATCCATACAACGCCGCAGCCACACCGAACCAACCGTGAGCACGAACGCCGACCGCTAATGTAGAACACTAGTAGTAGACGCTGGTAGCAGTGTGCCCGGGTCGTGTGTATTTATAGTCTTTGCGTGTTGTGTTAGTTTTGGTAGGTAGGTTTGTGTTCTAGTGTGTGTGTCACGTAGGGTGTATTAAATGAGCGTTTGTGTGGGTACACCCGTCGCCACTCCATTCTTTCAATTTGAGTGCTCTCCGGAGAGATCCGTGACAAAGGTACTAAGCACGAAAAAGATTTTCGGTCAGCTGAAGTGCGCAGGCTAAACAAAAAGGTCGCTGTTCTTCCGTACATGCAAACATTTTCCAAAAACGTAGAGAATTTAAGCGAAAGCAATTGGTAGACGTTGTGTTTTCTCCCCTCAGCGCCTATCTGAACTCTGCGAAAGGGTAAATGAAGCAGGAAAGGAAACACCGGTCGCATCCCGCGCCACAGAAAACCCTTAGCAGCATGTGCGGAAAGCGTTGTCTATTCTATAGAATTATCTTGCAGCAAACAGGCCGATGAATCAATTAATGGCTAATGGAATATAGAAATCATTCATCAGGGATGTCCTTCAGGAACGTGCCAGTTCACTCTTCCAATCGTGACCCAAAAAACAATGCTGCGCGAAGTTCCAATAGACCACAGCTTTGTAAATGTCCCGGAATAAGCTGACACGCGAAATAGTGGAAGCCGCCAAAATTTTGAGGCTCAAGAGTGGAGGCGTAAGCACACCCTCGGTTTCACTCTCGGATAAAGAGGTTGCCTTTCTCTCTTGTTCTGTCTGACCTTGCCTTGGCTCAATGACGAGCTTTCACATTCTTTTATATTCCTCATTTTGCCGTCCCCTTTCGTTCTGGCCTTTAGCCTTGATAACTTTTCAAATGTCTACACATTTTAAGTATGTTTTATACTTTTAGTATTTAATGCATCTCATCTTTTCTGTTTGCCTGTGTTAATTCTTGGCTTCATCTTTATTAACCATGCGCGTTTTTTGTCGGTTTTGTACCCAATCATCCTTAGGACATTTTCATGCCTTCGTGTCATTATATATATCCACTTTTTATCAACTGCTTGTATGTGCTTTTAGTTCTATGTTTTTGCTCAGTTTCAACATGTCAATCCTCTTTTTACAAAAGAATTTTGATCGTATAGCTATGGAGAGTAAAGTTGTAGGCCAGTTGACGAGACATAATTACCAATACCAAAGCAGACACAGGACAGACGCCCTGTGTTGTCGCCTGCCTCTGTCCTGTGTCTGCTGCGGTTTTAGTTTGATCATTTATTTCCACCGCGTTAGTTGTTGGCTGTTGTAAAGAAATGCTTGCTATAATAATAATAATAATAATAATAATAATAATAATAATAAATACAATAATAATAATAATAATAATAATAATAATAATAATAATAATAATAAACACCTTTATGTTATTTATCACCCTGTTCTGGTTGCCTTCTCTTGACGGTTTTTTTTATGTTAATTCAGCTTGGCTTGCGGTCCCATGCAGTGTAGGATCCCTGAAGAATCTTCCATCGTTTGTTGCTTTACTTTTGCCGTTCCGGGCCTTGCTGCCACGCGTGTTAGAGTTTTTATCCCTGGTGGGCTTTTGCCTTAAGGGTATATATGCAATCGTTCGGCAGCCTTCTCGAATGCAGTGTAAGTTAAGCGCCTATGTCGTCGTGTTTTGTGTTCCGTCCCTTGTGTCTAAGTGCTGTTGACCAGTATAATGACAGTTGTGTCTTCCAACAGCTGCTTGCACTTGTCGCACCTAGAGCTGTGAGTCGCGAGGTTTTTGACACATTTAATAAGCCACATAAGCTGCGCTGGTCCCGGAGCTTCTCACTGAAGCATCGCCAAATCTGGCCGATATATCCCGGGGCACATAACAGCGGAATATTATGCATCGCTCCGGAATAACCAGACAAACTTTGTCGCATGCTTTACCACACATGTGGTATCACAGCTTCTTCATCTCGGATTATTTATCTTTGCACACAAACCCTTGGCTTAATTTGGGGCAGAAAACACTACTGTGACGTCATGCCGTTCGGCAGCTTTGTTGTGCCTGTGGGAGAAGCTGTTTATGTAAGACCACACTGCTGGCCTCATATGTTTGTCTCTTCCTTTTTCTTGCTCCTTTGTTTTCCTTTTACTGCTGCCTTCAGAAAACCGCGAGCCAGTGAAACGAGCTCTTGCGTGGGGTAGCCCGCTGGTTTCAGGCGTTGAGCTTAGAGGTTGGTGCTGTCACTTACTTTGTGATGATGGGAATTTTCACTGCCTAAGTGAAACAAGACAACGCGATGATGCGCTTGACAAGCTTCGATTGCGCTGTGTAAAATGGCGTCAGTCCCATTTCGTCTCTGCATTTGAAGCAGCAATAGTAGTGTGGCCCTTCTCTGATTGAAATGTCCAGTTACTGCATTCTTCCTTCCTTCAGGACTTCGTGCGTGAACTCGATTCCTGGGTGCACTCTTCCATACTAGTTCATCATGGCCTGTGGGAAGTCCTCCGCCACGCATCCTTCAGGAGCGGCAATTAGAAACCTATCAACATATCTGAGGCTTTTTAACCCACCCCAGCTGCTTCAAAGTCTCAGCAAGCTGTCAGTCTTCTCTAGCCAAGTACACGTGGCACAGCACTGGCGCTATGCACATTCCGATACAAATTTCATGTTTCTAGGCAAACTCTTCACCTTCCAACTCAATGAACACAGAAGATATGTATCTCACATTGTAGGCTAGAAAACCGAGAAGTACTCACTACACTTTCATTCATGAATTTCACTGGTCCATACTCAGCCATACCTTCTTCCTCGACGTCAACCAGTTGGTCCTAAGGTACGTTGTAGAATAAATCATTGAATTCGACGTACAACCAAGACGCTTTTTGCTCTTCCTGTATACAACCAATCACATCGTCCTAATTACGGACTAGGAATGGGTCTTTCACTGGAAGATTGGTCAGGCTCTTTTGCCGGAGGATAGCGGGTATCCTTTGCACGCAATTATATCTACAACAGTTGTCCTGAGGGGATTACCTGCTTGTGTGTCTCTACCGAGAAAAAAAAAACTTTAAAGCATCAGCCATTGGCGTCCAGAGATGTTTGTTCCCACGAGTAGCGTACTACTTAGAAATGAAAATCCAACGAGGCCCATTTGCAGCTTTACTTATCAACAAATTCGCATATGGGAGTTTAACGTCCCAAAGCGACTCAGGCTATGAGAGACGCCGAAGTGAAGGGCCTCGGAAATTTCAACCGCCTGGAATTCTTTAATGTGCACTGCAATCGCGCAGTACACGGGCCTCCCGAATTTCGCCTGCATCGAAATGCTACCGCTGCGGCTGAGATCGAGCCCGCGTCTTTCGGGGTCAACAGTGAAATGCCATAAATATACTGAGCCACCGTGGCGGCTTATCGACATATTAATTCGGATAGTCTAATTTTCTTATGCTCAGCAAAATTTTCTCTTTAAACTTTGTCCTGCGCTCGCACCGAATAGTTAATACTTCCGAACGTGACGAATGGAGTTCGTTTTTGACAATATTTAGCAGGAAACTGCAAGCCTGCAGAGGGGAATCTGCCCATACGTAGTTTATGATGTAACTTCTTGATATGGGAAATATTATATTTATAAACAACTGCCCTTTGAAAAATTAGTTTGTTCAGAATTTCTCGTTTTGAAAGTAGGTGTTGGTAAACCGAAATCGCTTAATGGAACCGTGAGAAGACCATCCCTATAATGCCAGACAGCATATAGCAGTTCAAGGTAATCCTATTTCAGCTTTTTCCTGCCAGTAATTTTGCAACCGACATAAAAAAACGCATATATAGACTCCGCAAGCTCTGTGCATAAGTAGTTATTGGAATAGGGCTCTATATTATATGTAATCCATATGTATGTAATATGGAAGATAGATTTTCGTACAGTATGAGTCATTAAGTTCCACATGACGTAGACAAAGTCTCCGCAGTAGACGGACATGCAGATTACCACATCATGCGCACATCTTTCTGCGTGGTTCAGATTAGCTCTACGCCTGAAATGGGCTGTGTAGGTGGCAGAGACGTGGCCACAGAAAGCTTTCGATTCAGTCAAACATCGCGTGCTGCTTCATAAGCTGAAATGTTATGGGATAAAGTGTTTTGCTCTGAAGATCCTTGGTAGTTATTTAAGTAATTACCTCCAAATAACACAAGTAAATGGGGCCTCATCATAGGCAGGAAAAATCTTATTTGGTGTACTACAGGGTTCAATCTTAGGTCCCGTACTATTTCTTTCATGCTATAGTGAACTATATATGATGAACACGCCTGAAATATCAAGAACGCGCCTGATGTTGCTCCATGGCAGACGAAGAAGTTAAAGACGAACTACCGGCGCGCGGCTACAAATCTAAGCTGTGTAGACTAACTGCGCCTCTGATGACGGCCGCTATGCTGTTATTGAAATGCACCTTTTGGATCACCGGTGCGCGAACACCCTTCAATACCAAAGTCACATAGTCAACATACCACTAAGAATATCATTACGCCGACACCAATGTTCCTGGAAGTGACGTTGTTGTTCTTGCAGAGAGAGATCATCTTCTGGCTAGCAGAACTTTCTGCCTGGCTAAAATCTAATCTCTTGGAATTAACCGTTACAAAGACTAAGTTTGACATATATAGGGCTAAAAACAAGAAAGTCGCTGATACCTTGGCGCTAAAATTTAAAAACTCCACTCTAGTTGATGAAAACGCAATAAAATTTCTTGGTGTACTTTTCGAACATCTACTGTGAAGGACCACTCAAATTATTTCAGTAGGAAAGTGCCGCGGTCAGTGCGTATAATAAGCATGCTTCGGACATTTTTACCCATAATACGTCAACCGAAATTAAACTACTCTGGAGTAATTACTCTCAAATTAGAAACTAGTCCCTTATTTTAATACGACTCCACCTTGGGGATTCTCGTAAACATTTTACCAGCACTGTTCCCACTTCGAGTCATTGATCACATCGCTCTCCTCCTACAGTAACCTTGCCGTCCGGGTTAGCTCAGTTGGTAGAGCGCCTGCTCCGGAGAAGCGGTTATCTCGGGTTCTCACTCCGGACCAAAACGATTTTTCTTAACTGCGAAGTATCAGAGAAAGGTGTTTAGCTTTCCTTTGCAGCCGTAAAGCAGTGCTTATGTGTATGCCAAAGAGTAATTACTCCCTTATTACAATTCTACTCCACATTTGGGATTCTCGTAAACATTTTACCAGCACTGTTCCCACTTCGAGTCATTGACCACTTCGCCCTCCCCCTACAGTAACCTTGCCGTCCCGGTTAGCTCAGTTGGTAGAGCGACTGCTCAGGTGAAGCGGTTATCTCGGGTTTGAACCCCGGACCAAAATGATTTTTCTTAACTGTGAAGTATCAGAGGAAGGTGTTTAGCTTTCTTTTGTAGCCTCATGGCTGTGCTTGGGTGGTTGCCAATGAGTAATTACTCCCTTATTACAATTCTACTCCACCTTTGGGATTCTCGTGAACATTTTACCAGCACTGTTCCCACTTCGCGTCATTGATCACTTCGCTCTCCCCCTACAGTAACCTTGTCGTCCCGGTTAGCTCAGTTGGTAGAGCGACTGCTCCGGTGAAGTGGTTATCTCGGGTTCGAACCCCGGACCAAAACGATTTTTCTTAACTGCGATGTATCAGAGAAATGTGCTTAGCTTTCCTTTGTAGCCGTAAAGCAGTGCTTGTATGGATGCCAAAGAGTAATTACTCCCTTATTACAATTCTACTCCACCTTTGGGATTCTCGAAAACATTTTACCAGCACTGTTCCCACTTCGAGTCATTGATCAATTCGCTCTCCCCCTACAGTAACCTTGCCGTCCCGGTTAGCTCAGTTGGTAGAGTGACTGCGCCGGTGAAGCTGTTATCTCGGGTTCGAACCCCGGACCAAAACGATTTTTCTTAACTGCGATGTATCAGATAAAGGTGTTTAGCTTTCCTTTGCAGCCGTAAAGCAGTGCTTGTGTGCATGCCAAAGAGTAATTACTCCCTTATTACAATTCTACTCCACCTTTGGGATTCTCGTAAAAATTTTACCAGCACTGTTCCCGCTTCGAGTCATTGATCACTTCGCTCTCCCCCTACAGCAACCTTGTCGTCCCGGTTAGCTCAGTTGGTAGAGCGACTGCTCCGGTGAAGTGGTTATCTCGGGTTCGAACCCCGGACCAAAACGATTTTTCTTAGCTGCGATGTATCAGATAAAGGTGCTTAGCTTTCCTTTGTAGCCGTAAAGCAGTGCTTGTATGGATGCCAAAGAGTAATTACTCCCTTATTACAATTCTACTCCACCTTTGGGATTCTCGAAAACATTTTACCAGCACTGTTCCCACTTCGAGTCATTGATCACATCGCTCTCCCTCTACAGTAACCTTGCCGTCCCGGTTAGCTCAGTTGGTAGAGTGACTGCTCCGGTGAAGCGCTTATCTCGGGTTCGAATCCCGGATTAAAACGATTTTTTTTAACTGCGAAGTATCAGAGAAAGTTGTTTAACTTTCCTTTGTAGTCGTATGGCTGTGCTTGGGTGGATGCCAATGAGTATTACTCTCTTATTACAACTCTACTCCACCTTTGAAGATTCTCGTAAACATTTTACCATCACTGTTCCCACTTGGAGTCATTGATCACTTCGCTCTCCCCCTACAGTTACCTTGCCGTCCCGGTTAGCTCAGTTGGTAGAATGACTGCTCCGGTGAAGCGGTTATCTCGGGTTCTCACCCCGGACCAAAACAATTTTTCTTAACTGCGAAGTATCAGAGAAAGGTGTTTAGCTTTCCTTTGTAGCCGTATGGCAGCGCTTGGTGTGGATGCCAATGAGTCATTAATCCCTTATTACAACGCTACTCCACCTGTGGGGATTCCCGTAAAAATGTTTCCAACACTGTTCCTACTTCGAGTCATTGATCAATTCGCTCTCGCCCTACAGTAACCTTGCCGTCCCGGTTAGAGCAGTTGGTAGACCGACTGCTCAGGTGAAGCGGTTATCTCGGGTTCGAACCCCGGACCAAAACGATTTTTCTTAACTGCGATGTATCAGATAAAGGTGTTTAGCTTTCCTTTGCAGCCGTAAAGCAGTGCTTGTGTGCATGCCAAAGAGTAATTACTCCCTTATTACAATTCTACTCTACCTTTGGGATTCTCGTGAACATTTTACCAGCACTGTTCCCACTTCGAGTCATTGATCACTTCGCTCTCCCCCTACAGTAACCTTGCCGTCCCGGTTATATCAGTTGGTAGAGCGAGTGCTTCGGTGAAGCGGTTATCTCGGGTTCGAACCCCGGACCAAAACGATTTTTCTTAACTGCGAAGTATAACAGAAAGGTGTTTAGCTTTCCTTTGTAGCCTCATGGCTGTGCTTGGGTGGATGCCAATGTGTAATTACTCTCTTATTACAATTCTACTCCACCTTTGGGATTCCCGTGAACATTTTACCAGCACTGTTCCCACATCGAGTCATTGATCACTTCGCTCTGCCCCTACAGTAACCTTGCCGTCCCGGTTTGCTCAGTCCGTAGAGGGACTGCTCCGGTGAAGCGGTTATCTCCGGTTCTAACCCCGAACCAAAACGATTTTCTTAACTGTGAAGTATCAGAGAAAGGTGTTTAGCTTTTCTTTGTAGCCGTGTGGCTGTGCTTGGGTGGATGCCAATGAGTAATTACTCCCTTATTACAACTCTACTCCACCTTTGGGGATTCCCGTAAACATTTGACCAAGGCTGTTGCCACTTCGAGTCATTGATTCATTCGCTCTCGCCATACAGTAACCTTGCCGTCCCGAATAGCTCAGTTGGTAGAGTGACTGCTCCGGTGAAGCGGTTATCTCGGGTTCGAACCCCATACCAAAACAGTTTTTCTTAACTGCGAGGTATGAGAGAAAGGTGTTTAGCTTTCTTTTGTAGCCGTATGGCTGTGTTTGGGTGGATGCCAATGAATCATTACTTCCTTATTATATTTATACTCCACCTTGGGGATTCCCCTAAAAATTTGACCAATTTGACTCTTCGTTCACTTTTATCTGCACTACGGTTTGCTTATGCGTGGGACAGCAGCGCTGACTAATATAGAAAAGTTATTTTCACTAACGCACTCAGTGAAGCCACAGAACTCGTTTGTAGAAAACGTAAGTTACTTGGAACTGAAAAAATGCATCATAAGCTTGCTATACACACAAAGCGAATGATTTAATGCAGAAAAACATTCGAGAACACCTATCTTGACATCACAAGAAGTTATAACTTCCGTCGTGTGCAAATTATGGCCACTAAAAGCTGGCATCCACAATATCACGAGATTTGAATACTTACCTCGAGCTACTCGCCATAGTGTTTGAGACTCAGAGTTGCTTTGTTTAAACAAGTCGTGCATAACATGCTAGTTATGCCAGTTCGTATGTTGATGAGAACACACTGCACCAACATGTACGTAAAAGTTTTGATTTTATCATGATTAGTTTTGCTCAGTGCTGTTTGTCACTCTAGCCTCTGTTTATTTATTTTTTTGTTAAAAGCTGCCGCTGTCAGACGATTCGAATTTCTTGGTTTGTTTTTTTAACGAGGGCAGGCCTTAGCCAGGTGCCTTGTAACGCCATTTGCCTGCACCTTCTTGGTTTTTGCACTGTTAGCCAGATATTTAACAAATATCGGCCTGACTACGCCCACTGCAGGACAAAGGCCTCTCCTATATTTCTCCAATTAACCCTGCCCTGTGCAAGCTACAGCCACTGTATCTCCGCGGAATTCCTTATCTCGTCCGCCCACCCAACTTTCTGCCACCCCCTGCTATGCTTGCCATATCTTGGAATCCACTCCGTTACCCTCAAGGAACAGCGGTTATCTTGCCTTCGCATTACATTCCCTGTCCAAGCCCATTTCTGCCTCTTGATTTCGACTAGGACGTCATTAACACGCATTTGTTCCCTGAGCAACTCTGACCTTTTCCTGTCTGAAACTTTACACCTATAACTCATTTTCAGTAGCTCGCTGCCTGGTCCTACCTGAACTCTTTTCTTTGTCATTGAGGCTTCTGCCCCCTAGGTAATGCTGGTAAGATACAGCTGTTATGTGCTCTTCTCTTAAGGGATACTGGTAAACTGCCATTCATAATCTGAGGGAACCTGCGAGAAATCGCAATAGAAAAGGTGAAACACTGCCGGCAAAACGGCATAGATTTACAAAATGGTGCCGCCAAAAACGAATGCCTTGAAAGGCGACACCCGCCCTGTTGGAAAGCACAGCAAGCTTCGCATTAACTCGCTTCTGTGCACGAGAACGAATACTTGTGACCAGTGCTGCTCTTTCTCATCAGAAAGTGTAGCAATCTGCGATACTTCTGGAGGTGCGCTATCGTACGCAGCAGGCCGAACACAACGGTCTGTATGATGCTTCATTTTTTGTTGTTATTTAATGAGTCTGCGTAAGTTTCATAAGGGCTAAGCCCGATTTTCTCGTCGAGTGACTTTTTTAGGCTAACCATGACATAGCGAAAAAGTAGGCGCTCCTGCTCGTGCTTGACAAAACTTGGGATTCACTATGTGACGCCTTCCATAACTTTTGTGACAATGCTCTCCTCTCGACCGAATGAAGAGTGCTAAATTCAACCACCCGAAATTGGGCGTCATTCGCATGCTCAATGCTTCCTAGCATTGGCGCTAGAATACAGAGCATGTTGATAGCAACTGATGGTGGCGTTCCGCTTAGGAGAGCTTTGTTAGCCTCCGTAGAAATGATTAAGGCCGAGTAGATGGGACTGACTGTAGAGTTTGTCGGAAATAGTTCCTCAAAGCACGCTTTATGGGCCAAACAACGACCGAACACGCTGTCCAACACTCGTGTGTCTAGACACGTAGATTTATAACAAAGCATTTTTAATTGACAGATGGCCGCACATAACATCATCTGGGGTGACCACATGAGGTGCAGATTATGACGCCGGCATTGGAAGGTTATACACAGACAAATCTACTGTACAAGAATTAGGAACACTCCTTGACTGCAAAGAATCTGATTACGAAGAGGCCGACCTGCCACTGGTTTCCATGAACGCTTTAACCGCAGTTAGTTAAATAGTTAATTGAGGTTCATTGGAGAGGCATGGGAAAGGCCTTTGCCCTGCAGTGGGTGTATTCAGGCTATGATGATGACGATGAAGAGTTAAATCGTCTACATAAAATAGCTTGTTGCATGGCCTGGCGAGAAGCATACGGATGACCCTTCTACACAGCTTGGAAAGCGCCACGGAAGTGTCGGCTTTGACGAAGCTGACGTGCATAACGAACTTTTCTGAGAAACAAAGGCCAGTTTTGTTGAATTTCGTATTTCTCTCCTTAAAATAGGCTTGGTTTATAGGGGTTTAACGTCCCAAAGCGGCTCAGGCTATGAGAGACACTGTAGTGAAGGGCTTCGGAAATTTCGACCACCTGGGGTTCTTTTACGTGCACTGACATTGTACAGCACACGGGCCTCTAGAATTTCGCCTCCATCTAAATTCGACCGCCGCGGCCGGGATCGAGCCCGCGTCTTTTGGGCCGGCAGCCGAGCGCCATCACCACACAGCCACCGCGGCGGCCCGTCTCCTTAAAATGATAAGTCCACTTACGCCGCGGTAACTCAGTGGTTAAGGTGCTGGGCTACTGAGCCAGAGTTCCTATGTTCGAACCCCGCCACGGCAGCCGCGTTTCGATGGAGGCGATGGATGGATGGATGGAAAAACTTTATTTTCGTCAGAGAGCATGTGTGGACGATTCCGTGTCAGATGGCCATCAACCCAAGGCTGACGGCGACCTGGGTGGCCCACTCCACGGCCCTGGTCTGGACGACCGGGTCTGAGCTGGCCAACACGGCCTCCCACTGCTCGAGGGAAGGATCACGCATAATGTCCGCCGGTGGCGGTGCTATGCTACAGCTCCATAATATGTGGTCATAGGTTGCCAATTCGTGACACCATTTGCACTCCGGCTGAATGTCCGGGTAGATTTTGCTCAATACGTATGGGTTGAAGAAACATCTAGTCTGCAATCGTCGCCAGACGCATTTCTGCGCCTTCAGCAATTGCTTGTCCGGGGGTGGGTAAATCCTCCGCTCAAGTCTGAAATGATTAGTAATGTCATGAAAGGATACCAGCCCATCTCTCGTGGACCTTCCCGGGACGTCCAGCTCACCTACTCGGCTGACGAAACCTCGAGCATTCATGTGAGCCGTCTCGTTCCCAGGGTTCCCAGAGTGTGCAGGTACCCAGACAATTTCCATCTCCGTAATCCCTCGCTCCGTGGCCCGATTCAGCAACCGCGCCGCTGTGACAGATATTCTGCCCCTCGCCAAATTTCGGATGGCTGTTTTTGAATCGCTCAAGATCAGGTCAGCATTACTACTAGTCATAGCTAGTGCTATCGCCGCTTCCTCAGCAGTTTCTGGGGAGCGGGTTTTGATTGATCCAGAGGCGATCAAGCGTTCTCGCCCGTCCACCACCGCAATTGCAAATGCGTCCTTGTCCTTATACTCGGCGACATCTACATAGGCTGCCTCGTTGTACTTCCCGTACTTAGCATGTAAAGCTTTGGCTCTTGCCTTCCTGCGGTCCTCATGATGTATTGGATGCATGTTCTTGGGCAAAGGTTTTATGTACAAGCCCTTGTGCATTTCCCGCCTAATCTGAATTTTCGTGTCACCGGCTGGAACGTCAACTCCAATGCCGATCCTTTTCAATATGTCCCTTCCTGCTTTTGTTTTTGAAAGCCTACCGAGCTGCATCACCAAGTGCGCCTCCCGTAGTTCTTCTAGGGTGTTGTGCACCCCTAATCCCAGCAGCCTTTCGGTAGACGCATTTTGAGGCAACCCAAGGGCCGCTTTATACGCCTGCCTAATCATAGCCTCCACCTTTCCTTTTTCCGCCGCGTCCAACTTCAAATAAGGCGTCGCATACACTATTCTACTGAGCACAAATGCCTGCACTAGCTTACACAAGTCTTGTTCCTTAACACCTCTCTTACGATTGGCGATTCTCCTGATTAGCCGCACGGTAGCATTGGCCGTATTTTTAAGCCTTTGCAAGGACTCGCTATTCTTCCTGTTAGTCTGCAGATACATACCCAGGATCCTGATCGTTTGGACCTCAGCGACCGGTACTCCCCCCACTTTCACCTCCAAAGGTGGTGGCGGCGTATAGTGCCTCGCATGTATTCCTCTTGGTTTATCCCTCAGAACAAAAAGCTCGAAACGCCAAGGCGCCCGTATGCTTTACGACGTCAGTGCACGTAAAAGATCCCCAGAGGCTCGAAGTTATTGCGGAGCCCTCCACTACGACACCTATTCTTCTGTTTCTTCTTTCCCTCATACCTTCCTTTCCCTTACAACGCTATTCGGGAATCAACCGGGATATGAAACAATTACTGCGCCATTTCCTTTCCTCAAAACCAACCATAATTTTTTTTTTCCTTCTACGAATCTTGAACACAATCAACGGCATCCTCGCGACCATCAAGTTTGCTGAAAGTGAGCTTGATTTTATTTAGAAACTCTATTCACGTGAAAACCATGCTTGCGACGAAGCGTTTTGTCACGTATGCGCAACTTCTTGGCTGTGAAAGGGGCTCTAATAAAGTTGCGGTAGGCCTTGTTGTTAAAGCGCATCGCTTCACGAATATTATCGAGCAAGAATTTTTTTAATGCGCTTTGTAGAAAGACATATATGTAATGAAATTTCGCATTTCAGCATCTTCACACCCGTTGCCTCTCCTCTCGTCACTTTTTGCACGCTGGAAGGTCTGCTTTCCTCTGCCGGCCCCACCTCGCGAGGGCAGAGCTTCGTGTCCGAGCGATGAGCCTGATGGGTAGTTGGCGCCTGGAGAGAGGAGGTGTGGCGCGGTGTCGGCGCAGCCTGTGGGCTCCGGTTGGTATCCTGATGGAGGCGTGGTGTGGACAGCAGTCTCAGCATTAGGCGCCAGCGTCACAGCGTTGGCGTACGGTTAACGGCGCTGTCCACGGCTGGCCTCAACGCTGCCGCAGGAAGCCGTCACATTTGTGGGATCCGGGCGTGGCCCCCCGGTCAGGTAGCCCGGGCAGCAGCCCTTGTTCGCAGGCTGCCAGAGAGGAAGGGAACAGCGGTGCCTGGGTCTGGTGGCTCAGGCTCTCGACGACGGCTGTCCAGATCTGGTAGCCCGGACGTCTGCGGCTGAGGCCCAAGCCTGGAAACTCGGGAACGCAGCAGATCTCGTACACGTCCGTCGCCGACCGCGTGCCTCCTGTTCATGATGATCCTGATGTTTTCAGGCTGGATGGCACGTACCCACAGTGGGTGATTGGCCAGGGTGCATTTCTGATACAAACGTACGCATGGTTAAGAAGTGAAGTAATTGGATAATTTTGTGAGGACGAGTCGAATTTGGATTTAAGAAGGTGATAAAAAACGGAAATGAAAAAGCTGTGAATTAACAATCTAGCATAAGAATCTACCTGGTGCAATTATATATCTCCCCCGCACGCGCTCTAAGCCACGTCTCACTGCCGCTTTTTCTGCTTCGTCCGTGGCCTCATGCGTCTTGGCTCGACAAGTGCACGCGGACAACAAACGAACCCACAAGATGGCCGAGTACGCATACGGCATGCAGACGTGAGAACCGCGTACTGTGGAGTTCTATTTTAACGCAGGTGATGTGCACGTGAGATTACGTGCTGAACTGCTTTTTCGTTGGCTGTAAATTAAGATATGACGAAGAAAAGTTGTTTGCTGGGAAAGTGAAGGGCGACGTCAGTGCATATTAAAGAACCGCACGTGGCCGGAATTCATACAGAGCCCTCCACGACCCTCTCTCTGTGAGCTGATCTGCCGATACAGTATGTTAAACATGACATCATATACAGTTTTCCTGATGGAGTACTAATACTCAGTTCAGGGCTGTCTACGGAACGCAGAAGAAGAGACTGAAAGAACAGTCTGAATGGCGAGCGCGCATGACGAGCAAGCGCGACGCGGCAGGTGAGGTGTGTGAAGCAGGCAGATGCAGGCCACAAAGGCGGCGACGCAGGGGACGGTGCCAGTTCAGCGCCACGACGCATACAATGACCGCGATGCATGCCACGACGCATGCGCGTGTTTGCAATTAAAGGGGAGGAAGCGCCTGCACCACATAGCGCGTTACCAGCGGAGAAGCAGCGTGGCGGAAGTGCTGTACGAGAGCCAATCCCAAATTCGAGCGCCATCAACCAGATGCCCCACCAAGCTCTCTCCGATGTAGCAAAACTGAGCCCCACTTATCTGCGGTGTCGACCCGTCTCTCTTACTCCGTGGTCATAATTAAAAAAACTTTGTGACCGCATGTTCACTAATGAGGGTGGTATCGAGGTGGAGAGTGGGCGCTTTTGAATATGTGTGGTTTTAGTCATGTGATCCTACCGTGCGCTAGAAGTGCTCCCGTGGAAGATGAGCTTTTTTGCAAAGGCCGGCAGTCACGGATCTCCCCGGAGAACACTCGGTCCGAAAGAATGGACTAGGCGACAGGTGTACCCACACAGACGCACATTTAGTACACCCTACGCGATACAAACACTAGCACACAATCAAAACTAGCAAAACTAACACAAAACACAAAGACTATCAATACACGCGACCCGGGAACACTGTTACTAGCGTCTATTTCTAGCGTTCTACTGTTAGCGGTCGGCGTTCGTGCTCACAGTTGGTTCGTTGCGGATGCGACGTTGCATGGGTCCAGTAGCCGGCGTCGAGGTTGCGTTTGACGTGCTCACGCTGGCGTCGCTGTCGGCGTCGTTGGCTGCGTCGTACAAGCTCCCGGTCCAAGCGCCCGTGGAGGTGATGCGGGTGATGCTGGCGTTGGGGGCACCACCCGGATGGGTGGCAACAGCGCTGGCGACACCCCAGGCCGTAGCAGGTGGTAGCGTCCTCCGTTGACTTCCCGCAACGGGATAAGGAACGGCAGGAAGTCCACGGTGCGAATCCGAAGAGCTCCAGCTACCGGAGCAGTAGCCGGCGTTGCTCTCTTCTAGCTGAAGCGTCCCTGACAGGCCGGAGCCTCCGCTTCTCTGGTCTTCCCCCGTGCCTCACTCTGCCTCGCGCTTTTATAGCCTTGGCGTTAGTCCACGTAATTCTTGTCGTCGTCCTCTTCTTCTCTTCTCCACCAATCATCTCTTTCAACCTCACCGAATACTTCTTCGTCTTCTTTATTCTTCGGTTAATCCGCGTCATATTTAACGCCATCCTCGTCTTGTTCATACCTCTTTCGTTCATGCTTTCATTTCAGACTACCAATTATATATGACAAACAGTCCTATTGCCAAATTAACCTGAGCCGGGCATCTCTTACTCGAGCGCTATCGAGGACTTCACAAGAATGGTTAGTGTGGAGCCCATTACCGCAACAGCAGTACCTTGACGAGAAGTCGTCTAGAGTTTAAATTTAACTCAACGCAGGCAGACAGAGGGGAGGAGTGTGCCCTTCGAGTGACGTGGAAGCGCAAAATACTCTAAGATTGCCTCAAGAAAAAGGAGAGGTTGGTCTACCAGGACAGCCCGCAGCATTCGTAGAGAAGATTGTTGGTTTTTCGTGTGCCAGGAATGAAATTTTTGAGCACGGTGTCTTGAAACAGAAGGGTGTGGTTGGCCAGGAATGTCATCATGTGCATCGTGTTAGTATTTTCGAAGGGAGTGGGCTTCGAGATGCTCGTCAGGGCTGGATGTATCAAAGAGGCAGAAGACTTTGGAAGCAATATATGTGATGGCTGCCCCACTGATTTCATTTGTTGTCGGACAGATGAGCTTCAGGCATTAGGTGCGTTGCAATGTCAATCTGTGGAGGAGCCTGACGGCGCCAGATGTGATGAGAGCCCGTTAAAGGTGTTTGCAAGTAGCGATCCGCTCAAACAGCATCGGATGCTCACTTCGAATTGGGGCTCTTTCGAAGATGAGGAACATAAATTCATGCATATTGTTGCATCGGCGCACCGAAAACGTATGCCGATTCAGATTACATGGTGCAGAATTCAGCTTCAGAGAGGACTCTACTAGTAAGCATGGATTGGCTCAAGCAACTATAGTACACCTTCATTAGTGCTTGCAAGGCGATATTTGGGAGAAAAGCAAGGCTGATCCTTCCCACAGATTTCAGATGTGTGTCTTTAGGCTCGTGTGGGATGGAATCAGTTGATATCGACTATTGTGTCCGTTAGTCTTGTAGGATTCTAACCTTAATGGCGAAAACTTCTTTTTGCTTATGGTGTGTTCTTTTTGGTCATTTCGGTGGACATTGTGCCATATGGACATTTTTTCCCCTAGTAGTATTCCTGACTTTTGTCTTTAGACGGTGTAGCCTGTACATAAGCTTGTTGCCTACACATAATTGTAAAATTAGAATTTTTATGTCGGTGCATTTTTGTTTCCCCTGCTCTGTGGTTGGATCTCGTATGTTCAGTGCTTTCCTGGTGGGAACTAGGCCTGCGAGAACCAGCACCCCCATTCATATTGCGTGTGTGTTGTGGTGTGGTGCGTGCACAACAGTGTCCAGTGTCTCTTCGTCGCGTCTTCGGCTTCTCTCTTGTGTGCCGTTGCCCCATATTATAATTTTTCTGATGGAAAAAAAACTCTGATGGGGGGCTTTTGTGAAGCGCCAGCGCCAAACTGCGGCTGGAGAAGACGCTCGAGGCCGCCGAAGAAGAACAAAAAGCGGAAGTGAGACGTGGCTTAGAGCGCGTGTGGGGCAGAACAGGAGGGATGCTGTCGATGGCGGACGTGTACGAGATCTGCTGCCTTCCCGAGTTTCCAGGCTTGGGCCTCAGCCGCAGACGTGCGGGCTACCAGATCTGGACAGCCGTCGTCGAGAGCCTGAGCCATCAGACCCAGGCACCGCTGTTCCCTTCCTGTCCGGCAGCCTCTGAACACGAGCCGCATCCGTCGCCACCACTGCTTACCCGGGCTGCCTGACCGGGGGGCCACGCCCGGATCCCACAAGTGGGACGGCTTCCTGCGGCAGCGTTGAGGCCCGCCGTGGACAGCGCCGTTAACCGTACGCCAACGCTGTGACGCTGCGCCCAATGCGGAGACTGCCGTCCACACCACGCCTCCATCAGGATACCGACCGGAGCACACAGGCCGCGCCGACACCCCGCCACACCTCCTCCCTCCACGCACCAACTACCCACCAGGCTCATCACTGGGACACGAAAATCTTAAGTGCACCTATCCCCTTTTTTGTTATCTCTATCCTTTACCTATCACGAATGTTTTGTTTTGTTTTCCCGTTCTTGTTTCTTGTTGGCTTTTTCCTCTCAAGGCTTAAATTATGGTTCCTTACATCTACATGCCACCTCATTTAATTCTTTGACCTTTTGACACGTGGCCTGCAGTCCTTTACCCTAACAGCGGTCTGCATCAAGCTAGATTAGCGGGCTGCTTTCTTCATTGAACATGTGTTTTGCGGGGCTGTGGCTGAAATGTATGCAATATCAGTAACAAATGAAAGGCGAACATGAGAACCGAAATGCAAACATAAAAACAGAAATTTGTTAGGTATTGGAAGAGGAACAAAGTACGTGGTCGATTAGCACTTCTAAAATAGCGTCATCGCACCTTCAAAGTGAAATGTTCCTGCGCATGTAAAGAGCTTTTCTGCGCTAAGATCATCTCGTTTTGTTATTTTGGATTCAGGTCGCTTGTCGACGTTTCAGTTGTTGCTGATAGTGCAGCGGCCGATTCATCAAAGGAAATTTGTTATCTTGAAAAATAAATGTGCTATCTTACGCACAACGACAAACAAAATTCTTTTTATGCGTTTCCTGGATAGCTGACTATGAGCAAAGGCGGCATCCCGTCTGCATTTCCCCTCTGGTCGCCAGAGCATTTCGTTTCGTGGCTGTGCCGACAGGTGGCGCGTCGCTGAGATTATTTCTGCAAGGAGGATTGGGTGAGGAGAAAGCAAGCACAAAACCGAATCGCTGACAGAAACGGAGCGGAGGGAGAGAGTACGGCGCAACGCTGAGCGGGCCGGGCGCACGCTGGGCGTTTGTGCAGCAAAATCGCACCTGCCGAATGCATTGCGGTGCGTCGGAGTAGGCGCTCCTGTCTATCTTACTCTGTAGTTATGGCATACTTTGATAGCAACACAATATGCTCCAAATCCCGAGCACAGCTATCCCTGCAAAAAATACACAAACACACTCACAATTTCCTTATCGCTCTTTAATAAATATGAGTTTCAATATGAAGTAATCTACAATGCTAATGTCACACACCATACACTCACCTGCCGCATACCAATGCAGCACTCTAATCATCTGGCTTCATGCGCAAAGGTACTCCTCTAGCTTCACTCATCAGGTCCTCGTGACCAATGATCAGTACTATAACTTGAGGTGATGAGTTGGCTTGTGAAGTAATGACAGTACAATTAACCCATTTAGAGCTTCATCCTCTATTGATTTTTTCATTCCTAGTGGGGCCTCTTTGTTGTACTGTCCCCAAAATAATATGGGAAAATCCTTGTTTTATAGATGACAGCCTCAACAGTGCCATACTGAATTTTTCCTTGCATTTCATAGTTAGCACAAAAAAAGCAAAATGCCTGCTTACTTGCTCTCCAAGTATCAATAAAAGACTGACCAACCTGCGATATCCTCAGCTGCATTGCTGAAACAAAAAAAAAAAGGCTCTAAACTAGCATCTTCAGTCAAAAATCCCTATATGCACTGTAAGTGCAACAGTTGAAGAACAAGACGCTAAATTGAAGTGTAGTGAAAGCGACACTAATGTCGTGGCTCCCACTGAGTGCAGCGCCATAACGCACCTCAGCAGAGCTAACATAAGGGCTACCCAGTGATAACCTGTGTTGCACGAGAAAATACTTCATAACAAAACAATGAGCAGTATAGAAGGACCGCATAAGCACCAACTTAGAACTAGTCTGTTTTCATCCTGCAAGAGTACTATCTAAACGCAATCAGAGCACTTAACGAAAAAATCCAGATGCCATTCTAGAGCCAAGTGACGGGTTTTCTTGAGTGCAGATGGAAGCAGAAACTTATGGCATTGTAGAAGGTGGCCGTACATGCATTAACAAGGCGGCTGAGCAACGTAACAGTCGCTGCAGTTACATTCGTGGCCTACTGAAAATGCTAAGAAAAGTTAGCAGCATGTATTGAATACGAGTCGTCTTTTCATCTTATCATAAATAGAGTAGGAATAAGCTGAGTAGATGACATGACTGGTGACGAAGGCTAAAAGAGTGCTGTTGTCAGTCACACTTGCCCTTTTGTCCCTTGCAAGAAGAATGCTATTTACTTGTTTCCCCTTTCTAGCAGCCAGCTGTATGTTGGGGAACTGCAAATGTGTTTTAACATCCAGATGCTACAGCACCAAGGGGCTATTCATGCATTTTAGTCAAACTCTTCGACATGTTGGCCGAGGCAGTCATAACGCTAATCAGGATTCGAAACAGTGCCAGTGAAAACAGGTCAGTTTTGACCCCAATACCTTAGACCATTCGGCGATCGCAGCAGCATCTCATGGCGCATGTTGTAATTTGTATACATGATTTTTGACGTAACTTGAGCCAAAGATTTAAAAAAAAAAAAGCGGCGAACTGCAGCTGCGGGAAACCATTGGCATAATGTTTCCCGCCGTGTTTTGCGCCTCAGAACATTTATTTTAAATTCCGTTTACTATTGAATTAGCTAAGTTCAGTTATGTACACATTTAGATATTCATTTTCTGGTTAGGCGCATATCGTTCCCTTGTACAGTTGTGCCATCAATCCAGTTTTTTTAGCAACGTGTTTTCTGCTTGTCCTTTTTTTTTCAGCATTTCAAGGGAGTTTGTGGAGTATAAAACAGCCTATGTATTGCGCTGTTCTGCTGCCATATATTAATGTAGAATTACCGACTGCATTTTGCAGGAATTAAACATGCGCACTCGCCGTCTCAAACTGAGTGGTCAATGACTGTCAACCTAGTCTTCAAAGTGCATCGAGGAAGAAAATGTTCCCGCGCCCTAGAAAAGAAATTTAATTTTCAATGTTCGGCGTCAAGGAACAAATCTTTGCCGCCCTCGTCCGGCAGCTGCCAAAAACCGTCGAGGAATTCACGCAAGAAGCCTCTACGATCAGCAATATCCTCTACATTCCCCCGGCTCAAGTCTGTGAAAATCGTCCGGGCTCGATGACAACCGCCAGCGACAACTTTCCAGAAGTAATGCGCGAAATCGTCCCCGAAGAGCTACTACGACTGCTCCCGTCCTCCAGAAACAAGAAGTGTAACAAACTCTTTGCACCCCGGCTCCGACGGCCACAGAACCACAAGCCATGACCTACGCCGCTGCAGTACGCACTCGGCAATTCCAACAACACCCCTTACGCTTTCTCCTACGCGAACAACTTGTTCTAGATCGCTGCCTCCCTGCCCACGCCCGCCCAGCCTATTCGCGACACGCAAGCCCCAGGACGCCTGGAGGTCTATGGACAACGGCCCATTGTGCTTCCATTGCAGTGAGACCAGCCATTTTCTTCGGCACTGTCCCTACAGAAGAATCGGCCTGTGTGACTACTCAATTGATTCCCCACGACCCCACCCCGGCCAACGACCCCGAGAGATCAACGACTACCTGCGCCAAGAGGAGTAAGTGTTATCGCGCCGCCTGTCCCGCTCACCATCACAGTCCGCACCACGTCTTGCGTCGTCGGGCAGCAGATACGCACCTGCCATTTGCGGAAGGTCCCCCAGCCCCCGAGGAGGAAAATCGTAATGCATGCAACCTTTGATTGTGTGAGGGGAGGTTGCTCACCAGCAAAACGACGCAGATCCTCCACCGACCACGTCGCATGAAGACGCTCCACTCGGTACGCCAACGCCGCACACAAACACGAGGTCGACCTTGACACGATCGGGCTTCAGAATGACTCCGCCAAGCAGAAACTCATGTCACACACATGGAAGAGGAATGTCGCTAGCTCCAACTTATGACATGTGGATGTTTGGTAGTTACCCCTGTACCTATGTATTCTATAAGTAGATGAGTGGTTTATTTCATTTATTCATAAGTTTATATTGCATTATTGCATAAGGTTTTATTACCATTATTGGATAAGGTTTTTAGCGTTGTTTTAAACCTCTTTCAACGCCTTTTCATCTTTTAATTTCTTCGAATTGCCCGTTTTTTTTTTTCGCGCGTATCTCTCACTTTGTGTCCGTCGAATTACCTGCTGTTAACGCTTTTTACCTAGATATAATGCTGCTTTTCTTTGCGACCTTCCACGTATCCTTTTCTTGTTAGGTGTCCTTAATTTTTTGTCTTTAGTTCATGCCTAGAGTGCATGCATTTCATTTTCACATTAGCACTGCATTTATGGCCTTTAGGTCTCTGGTTGGTCCCATCAATTCGTGTCTTTATCTGCTTGATGTATGTTGGCATCTTTCATGATATATGCCCCAGCCTTCCCAGTGTTGAGTTTCATCTGGTAAAGTTTCTCTTTGTTAGCGGTATCTAATGTATTTGTTGTTTTCTTCCGTTGTATATTGTCACAAATAGGTTGCAGAACCAAAAGGGCTAGGCACAGGCCGCAAGCAGTGAAGCAGTGTCCCAGCTGCAAGGGCGCGCGTCTCACTTCTTTGTCCTCAAGGCGCCGCCCGGGGACACCTGGCGGCCTTATTCCCCCTCCCCTCAAAAAGGAAGCAAAAACGTGGGCGCACTTTGAGCGAAAGGGAGTAAGTAACACAAGCGAAAAAGCGATCACGGGCCGCCGAACGGCTGCAGGCAAAAATAAAACAAAAGAAAACGCGGAAGAGGCGCCCGTTACTGCGTAAAGTAAGGCTTCATACGCAGTACGTGCACGACCTCGGGCTGAGGTCGACGGCGCGAACTCGGCAGACTGCCATCGGGTAGGACTTCATACGTCACATCCGTGATGCGGCGCCGTACTGTGTACGGTCCAAAGTAGCGGCTCAGGAGCTTTTCCGACAGGCCTTGGCGACGTACACAATTTGTCGTCGGGGTGGTACTCGACGAGTCGATGTCGTTGGTTGTAGCGCTGTGCATCCGTTGCCTGCTGCCAGCAGATGTGCACACGGGCCAGTTGCCGGCTTCCTCTGCGTGCCGGGTAAATTCCTCGGCGTCTGGCGTGAGCGCCTGGTCGTCAAAGGTGTACGTCAGGGGTGCACGCCTAGCATCGTTTGTACATCACGCCCGTAGGCGAGGCGAAACGGCGTAAAGCGAGTCGTTTCCTGAATTGCCGTTTTATAGGCAAAAGTCACATATGGGAGAATCTCATCCCAAGTCTTATGCTGTACGTCGACGTACATTGCGAGCATGTCGGCTATGGTTTTTTTGAGGCGCTCCGTGAGCCCGTTTGACTGCGGTTGGTATGCAGTAAGTAGTCTTGCGGGGGTTCGTGTGACTCAGCTGGAACACCTCGTGCATGAGCTGAGCTGCAAACGCGGTGCCCCTATCTGTGATGACGGAGGACGGGGCGCTATGTCGTAAAACAATGTGGTGTACGAAGTGCGCGATTTCAGAGGATGTACTGCGCGGCACCACCTTGGTTTCCGCATAGCGCGTCAAATAATCAGTCGCAACTATAATCTACTTATTGCCAGAAGACGACACAGGGAACGGGCCCAGGAGATCAGTGACGACTGGGTCGAAATATGTGCGAGGTGGCGCAGTTGGTGGGAGAAAACCTGCGGGCTTCAGTGGTGGTGACTTACGACGCTGGCACTAATGGCAGCCTCTGATGTAGCGGTGGATGGTCTTTGCAAGTTTAGGTCAATAATAGGCCTGACGCACTCGAGTGAGCGTGCCTGCAAATCCCAAGTGGCCAAAGGTGGGTTCTTCATGACACGCCGAAAGGATGTCGTCGCGGAGGTGTGAAGGCACGACTAGGAGGTAGTTCCGGTCACCGTTGCTGGAGTTTTTCTTGTACAGTACGCCATTGCGATTGCAAAAAAGAGGACTAGAGGCGGGAAAAGTGTCGGGGTACGTTGGAAGCATGCACCTCCAGGTGATCCATGACAGACCGCGGGTCAGCGTCAGCAGGCTGCTTTGCCACCAAGTCCGAACTGCTGATCACGCCTAGGAAACGATTGCCATCCTCTGCGCTGTCATCAGCTTGCTCGACGGGTGCGCGTGAGAGCGTGTCGGCGCCTTCGTGTTTACGTCCGGACTTATAGGCAATTGTGTAATCATATTCTTGAAGGCGAAGGCTCCAGCGTGCTAGGCGGCCTGATGGGTCCCGGAGATTGGTAAGCCAGCACAAGGAATGGTGGTCGGTGATCACTTTAAAATGACGACCATAGATATAAGGCCGAAATTTGATTGTGGCCCAGACGGCAGCGAGGCACTCCTTTTCCGAGGTTGGGTAGTTAATTTCGGTGCGCGAGAGTGTGCGACTCGCATACACGATCAAACGCTCCACGCCTTCTTAATGTTGGACGAGGACGGCACCAAGCCCGATGTTACTAGCGTCGGTATCTCGGTAGCAGCCTCCTCATCGAAGTGAGCCAGGACAGGGGTAGCGTGCAGTTTTTGGCGCAGCTCTGTGAAAGCAGCCTGTTTCTCGGCAGTCCAGACGAACGGTGTGTCGTCACGCGTTAAACTGGTGAGGGGTTCAGCGATCTTGGAGAAGTCGGAGATAAAACGGCGGTAGTAGGCGCACAAACCGGAGAATCGATTGAGCGTTTTTTTTTTTTGGTCGGACGGGTAAACTGGGCTACGGCGGCAGTTTTCTCGGGATCGGGTCTTACGCCGTCGGCGCTCACAACATGGCCGCGAACTTGAGCTCTTTGTAGCCAAAGTGGCATTTCTCGGATTTCAGTGTCAAGTCGGCCAACCGCAGGGCATCCAACATGGTCCGCAGGCGTTCAAGGTGTTGATCGAAGGTTTCTGAAAGCACCACCACGTCATCTAAGTAAACTAAACAGGCTTGCCATTTGAGGCCAGCCAGGACAGTATCCATAATGCGCTGAAACGTCGCCAGCGCAGAGCAAAGGCCGAAGGGTAACACCTTAAATTCATATAGGCCGTTGGGTGTTATGAAGGCAGTTTTTTCGCGGTCACTTTCACTAACCTCAATCTGACAATATCTGCTCTTTAGGTCGATCGACGAAAAATACTTGGCGCGGCGAAGTCTGTCGAGTGAGTCGTCGATGCGGGGCAGCGGGTAGATGTCCTTTTGTCGTTATGGCGTTCAGTTTACGGTAATCAACGCAAAAGCTCAATGTCCTATCCTTCTTCTTAACAAGCACGACGGGCGACGACCACGGGCTCTGAGAGGGCTGAATGATGTCGTCTGTAAGCATCTCCTTCACCTGCGTTTGTATGGCGTCGCGTTCCTTCGGGGAAATGCGGTACGCCTGCTGGCGTGGGGCGAGCGTCGTCGGAAGTGATGGTCTGATGCTTCGTGATCACCGTGTACCTCACTTTCGAGGAGGTTGCGAAGCAGGTTTTGTATTTGAGTGGTAGGGCGCGGAGATTGCACTGTTGAGTCGCTGAGAGCCCGGAGCTAATATCGATGCGATTCAGGGACGTGTCCGAATGTTCCATGGCCTCGGACGCAAAGCACTCAGTAAAATCGGCCAATTGTTCGACCCACGCGACGGCAGCAGATGGGAAAAGATGACGAGGTTCGTTTGTAAAATTTGTAGTCAGGAGTTCGGACCAACCGTTACGGAGGTGGACAACACTTCGGGCCGAGAAAACGCCATGCGTCAGCAGCAAGGAAAGGTTGCCCTCGGCGACTGCAGGTCCATCACGTAGCCCACCATCTCATTCGACGCTTGCAAGAACACTGGAGTGCGGCGGCATCAAGACACTTTCAGTGGAAATACGAAGGGCGGAGCTGTGTTGACGAACATCTGAGGTATCGTCTGCTTTCGCTGTAGAAAACGTAACGGTTCTGTGCCGCAGGTCGGTAATAGAGCATTCTAACGGAGAAAATCTATGCCCAAAATAAGCTCACGAGAAGAGTCGCGGAGCACCAGGCAGCTAACTATGAACGTCGGGTCGCTGATCTGCACCCTGGCTGTGCACTGTCCAAGCGGAGTAATTATATGGCCCCCGCCGTCCGGATCTGTACGCCAGAGCAAGGCGTTGTAAATTTCTTTAGAAGCGCTGCCAATCTGCCCTCCGATAATTGAAAACTCTGCTCCTGTGTCCACCAACGCGCTAATGCGTCGAGAAGCGCGGGTATGCCGAGTGAGAAGCGGTCCTTTAGTTCAGCGCCTGTCGTCGACATCGTCAAAGCATAACATCGGACGTCTGCGTCGTCAAGGGGTCTTTACAGCGTCGATATCCAGCGACCACTCCCCCGGAGGTCGCTGTCCTCAGTTTTCCCGGCGAGGGCAGGGCGAGCGGTCCGCCGTCGCTCGCGAGTTCTGCGCATTCGGTGAAAACGATGATCGGCGAGGTGACGGTGATCGGGACTGACCGCGCTCCATGGACCACAGAGGTTGCTAGGTTAAGTACTCTTCAATCTCACGGGGCCGTTGGCCAAACCGGGGCCTTGGCGCATTGGAGGAAAAACCCTGCAGGCCAAGCTCTCGATATGGACACCGGCAGAACAGGTGACCGGGCTCCCCACAGTGGAAGCACAAACGCCGACAGTCAGGGCCAAGTCAGATGTCCGCTCTGCGCAGGTATTCTCGATCACTCGGAATGCGCTGTTGCCCTGGCTGCACGGAGAGTAGCAGGACGTCGTGATGGTCGGGAAAAACTGCCGCTGGATTTGGGGCAGGGCGTCAAAGAGCGTCAGCGTAGCTCGGGCGACAGTAGTCTGTCTGGATTTGCTGTGGTTTGCCACGTAGTAACGGAGGCCTGATAGCTTGCTGCGCCTCTTCGCGGATAACGCTCATAAGGGAGCTGGCCGCTGGCTACGACGTACCACAAATCTTCTACAACTCGTCACGGACGATACCGCGGATCATTTCCGGAAGAAAGTCTGTATTGCTGTTGAAATCCGGGAGGGACTCCGTAACAGAAACATCAAGGACTGGCCAGTCATACGCGGTGGAACGCTGCCGGAGGACCTGCTTCATCGTGACAGCCTCCGCTAGAAACTCGGCAACAGTGCTTGGGGGGCTGCGCACGAAGCCGGCGAAAAGCTGTTCTTTTACACCGCGCATCAGGTGGCGCAGCTTTTTCGTATCCGGCATGGCTGGGTCAGCCCGCCGGAAAAGCCGCGTCATGTCTTCGACGTACATTGTAACCGTTTCTTTGGGCATTTGCTTGCGGGACTGCAGGTCGCGTTCAGCTCGCTCCCGACGATCAGCGCTGACGTACACGGCGAGCAGCTCACGTCGGGACTCAGGCCATGATAAAAAGAGTGTCCTCATGGTTTTCATACGACGTACGAGCACCGTCCTCCAAGCTGAAGAAAACGTTCCTAAACTTGGCTGCTTAAATACGGTGATACGTTCAAACTGGAGGAGCCAATCTTCCACGTCCTGCAGCTGAGTCCCGTGAAAGGACTTTGGTGGCCGTGAGTTCTGGAGGGTGTAGTATGTGGCGCCTTGCATGACCGGATGAGGGGTAGGCGCCGAGGTAGAGTCGAATGGCCTGAGCACAGGAGGCAGTCGGCCAGGTGTCGAGGTAGTCTCCAATAGCCCATGCTCACGGGGCAGTCCAAGGTTTCGGCTGCTGACCCAGTGAACTGGCGTTTCGACAGGAAGAGGTCCAGGGTCCTCTGTGTTAGGAGGGGTGTGCGACATATTCCAGAGCGATTATCCCAGCATCTCCACCACAAAATGTCACAAAGAGGTGTCAGAACCAAAGGGGCTAGGCACAGGCTGCAAGCAGTGAAGCAATGTCCCAGCTTCAAGAGCACGCGCATCTCACTTCTTTGTCCTCAAGGCGCCGGCCGGGAACACCCGGCGGCAATATTTTCATATGACGCGATTGCAGCTGATAGGTGGCACCAGTGGTACAAGACAATGAATGTTTAAATTCTTCCTTCGCTCAGTAAAGTTCAGTTGCAAGTCTAGCGTCCGTGTTGTTCACTGTCTTGTCCGTGCCTCTTTATATGCGCCAGTAACATGTGCCTCTGAATGGCCTCTTTGAGTTCAAGGTGAAGCTATTTGGTCCCTTCTGCACACCAGCGACGTTTCAGCGCGTAATGCATACAGTGCTGGCAGGCCTCAAGTGGAAAATCTGCCGAGTATATTTAGATGGTGACGTTTTCTCCGCCTCGAACTTTCGAAGAGCTCCTAAAAACGCTTCGAACAGTACTAGAGGCAATCAAGTCGTTAGTTCTTACACTGAAATCAGAGAAGTGCCATTTCACCTGTGAAGAACTGCTGTTTCTAGGCCACATCGTTAGCAAGGAGGGAGTACACCCAGACCCGCGGAAAACAGCTGTTATCACACAATTTCCACTGACGGCAGGTAAGAAACCTGTGGGCAGATTTCTCGGACTGTGTGCGTATAGCAGACGAATTGTCAATAAGTTTTCGCGCATCGCTGAGCCTATGACCCAACTGACAAAGGCAGACGTGTCATTTAAATAAGAAGCGCCCAAATCGGAAGCCTTCAAGGAACTTCAGCGTCCCTTACAGTCTCAGCCGATCCTCACGCAAAATTCATACCGGCACAAGCAGCGTGAGCCTAGACGCCGTCTTCGTTCAGAAAACTGACAGTCTGGAGAAAGTAATCGCATACGCCAGATGTTCCCTGGCCAAAGCCGAGGCTAACTCTTCGACGACCGAGATGGAGTGCCTTGCTCGGCTACATCGAAGCGGCGCCCTACCTTTACGGACGACCATTCAAGTTGGTCAGCGATCACCACGCACTGTGCTGGATTGCCGATTTGGAGGACCCCTCCGGCCGGAGGAGTCTGACGTCGCCGTCATTTACAACTGCGTACGCAAGTACTCAGACACCGACTGCCTGTCACAAGCTCCTGTAGATGCGCCACCGCCGGACGACGGTGAGGATGTCTTCCTGGGCCCATCAGTTCCAGCTCTCTTGAAGAGCAGCAACGCTCGGACCCTGGTTTAAAACATCTCATCGAGTACTATGAAGCCAGGTTTCTTCACCCCCCCCCCCGCCTTGTTCAAGCAATAACTGTCTTCTTTCTGCGCAGACAATGGTGTCCTCATGTAGGCAATCTCAGCTAACAAAACAGCCTTCCTCCTTGATTAACCTGCACGCCTTTGGGAAGACGTTCTTCAGGCTTCACACGACGAGGGACAGCGGGACATCTAGGATTCTTTCGCACCTTCCGCCATATTCAGGACAAGCATTACTAGGCCCGATTGTCAGCCGATGTCGTACATTATGTGAAAATCAGACGGGATTGTAAGCGCCGAAAATCCACTTCCCACCTAAGAAAACGCCTTGGGTGTCGGCTGGTGAGACAAATCTGTAGCACTGTTTAATTTCAAGAAAACTCCCCCTACACGACCTGAAAAATTTCTGAACCCTGTTGAACCCCCCTCAAGGCCCTTCCAGCAGATCGGCATGAACCTGCTTGGCCCTTTCCCGTAGTCAATGTCTGGAAATAAGTGATCATCATAGCGACGTGCTTCCCTGACCCGCTACGCCGAGGCAAAACACCTTCAGTACTACGGAACAGCAGCAGACGCCGCATGCATTTTTCGTGGAGCGCACTCTTCCGCAATACGGCACCCCCGATGTGCTCATCACGGACACAGGAAAAGCGTCCACGGCTGCACTGACGCAAGCCATTTTGCGCTACAGCCAAACAAGCCATTGGAGGACAACTGCATACCATCTGCCACCAGTGGGCTGTCGAAGCGCCTGTACAAAACCATCGCTGACATACTCGCCATGTATGTCTATGCCGAAACAAGACTTGGGACGTTATTCTGCTCTCATTGTCATTGCCTACAGCACCGCAGTGCAGGAGACCACCGAAATGATGCCTTTTAGGCTCGTCCACGAAAGGAGGCAGCGACCACGATAGACGTCATGCTGCCCAACCATATTGAAGAAGATAACGTCGACGTCACCGCTTACCTTGAGCGCGAAGAAGCACGAAGACTTGCCCGATTTCGGATCAAAGACCATCTGCGGAACGACGCCAGGCGCTACAAACTACGAAGACGCCATGCGTAATACAAGTCAGTAGACCGAGTCCGGGTTCGGACGCCCATTCGCCGCCGCGGGCTCAGTGAAAAACTTTTGCGCCGCTATTTCGGTCCGTACAAGGTTCTTCGTCGGCTATAGAGACAGAGAAGCCCTTTAATGATAAAACAGAATTTAGCCGGCGTTTAAAAATCTCTGGTGTGCTGCCTTGAGTGGGGAAAGGAATTTCGGATATGAAGGCAGAAGGAGAATGGTGCGGAAAATGTTAAATAAAGCAAATAAATAACGGCGAAGATAAAATGCGGCCATTAAATGCTTACTAAGCTGCATTGGTGAGCAATGATGTTTCATATTTTCACGACTCGGTAAAACCCCGAGGATAAAAACGGTTTACTGGTCAACCAGAAGAAGTCCCTGCGCGTTTTCAGCTTCTTCCTCTTCTAGCCTTGCGCTCGTAGATCCAGTCGTCATCTTTTGCGTCTTTTCGCATGCGGCAATGTGAAATCATGAAGTGCATAGTCTGACAAATGGGCTAACATAGTTCACTGCGTGAAGAATGTATGTGGATAACCGGCAAGGTGAAATTAGAGCTTGTCAAGATGTCGAATGTCCTTTAAATATGAAAATAAAAAGTTTATTGTATTTCACTGTAGCCTAGTGCAGACTAAGGGACCTAAAAAATTGTCCATTGTTAGAGGCACTAAGGAGAGCTTCTGCATTTTGTGTTCACAGTACCGACGCTCGTCAGCATGCGCAGGGAACTCAAGCAGGATATGTTCCAGAGATTCTATCGAGCCGCAGTTGTCACAAAGCGTACTTTTCATTTGACCCAAACGGTATCGTAAGCCGTTTGTAAATGGAGCCTTCAGGCGAAGTCGGTGATAGAGTTCCCGGATGGAGAGGTTTACTGGGAGGGAGTCTTGATTTGACATGTGGGTGACTGAGTACAGAAATTGGCAGTGATATGTGGGCAAGCTTCACAGCCGATACGTTTCTTCGGAAGCAAACCTTTTACCAATTTGGGATTAATCAGATTTCGTGAAGAAATTCCAAATGTATCTCCGATGTTGGTGGCGTTTACGGGCCGCTTCATCTGCTTTTTCTTTAGCCAGCATGCCGCAGTGTGCTGGTATCCATTGAAATGTTATGCAGTGGCCGGCGACAATAGCCAAATGATGTGAATACCCAATGTCAAGGAAAATGAGCTGGTGATTTGTGTTCTTTAGCTAGTTCTACAGAATCTGCAGAGATGTTTTGGAGTCGGTAAAGGTAACGTTTCGACCGCTGATTAGGCGCAGGACATAGGAAACAGCTTCGTGAAACTCAGCTGTCGTAGAGGATGTCTTCCACTGCTGCCGGTAGGAAAGGACATGGCTTGCTGAGGCACATAAAGGCCAGAGGAAGAGGTTTCTTGAGTAGTTGAACCGTCGATGAAGCTGTGGGTGTGCTGTGTATAGTCCACGGTTAAATGCGGTAGAGTAGCTTGCAGAAGCGCTGCCTGTGGTATGCGGCTCTTTGCTTTCACACCGGGAATAAACTTCTTCACCTTTCAAGGCGAGAGTGTTCAGGGGGGAAAGGACAGAGGTGTGGCTTCAGTGGCTGATTAATAGTGGGGAGGAAAGGAGCTGCACAGCTTGGCCAAAGCCAGAGTTGCAGTGAGGTAGATAGGCACTGTGTAGGAAGTGCTTCTTCCCTTGAATGACATGGCGGAGGAGGGTGCGCATAGTTTCCTGGGCGGCAATCACATCTAGCGGTAGAGAGCCTGCTTCCGCTACTGTTCCTAATGCAGCGAACCCTTCGGGAGGCCAAGGCACATCCGCAAGCTATTGTTCCGCGCAGCCTCGAGGATCTTTTTGCTTGTTGGAGATAAGCTTTGAAGCACCGATAGACAGTGCCGCAGCATTCCTGCAACGTAGGCTTTTTAAAGCAGAACCACTGAACGGCAGTTGCTGCCCCACCGTGTTCCCGCCAGGAACATGAAAACTTTATGTGCTGCACCGATCCTATTGCGAAGTCTTTTGATATGATGTGACCACGAGAGATTACTGTCGATCGCCACACCTAGGAATCGCTCTGATTATACATAAAGCAGTGACCGTCCACCTAGGAAAAGCGTGTATCGAGCCATCGTTTTTCTGGTAAAAGCCATGGCAACACTCTTTTCTGGCGAGAGAGGAAGACCTCGGGAGGATACGTACATAATGCCAAGGAAATAAAGTATGAAATAGTAACTTATACCGCACTTTTTCAAAATAAAGTTGCTGTCATGATGCAGTAAAAAATGGTCTCTGTCGAAACCACCCTGGCCGCAAGATCAGCTGACGAATCACGCAGCAGGGCACTAACCGTATATTTATAATCCAAAGCTCTTCAGGAGTAAGGAAGAGAAGTCTGCTCATAATCCAAATATGATTCTCGGCTGAGCGTTACAAATATCAAATGTTCCATTGGTTTAACCCCCCTGTCATCACGGCGTAAGATAGCAAGACTTTGCCTATTTCACAAACTTTATTATAATTTCCCGCAATTACGTGAGAGCCTTATTCTGCCCCCCTTGAGATCCTCATGACATTTGTTTAATTGCAACAGTGTTATGAGTATCCATGGTATCACTAAAGCTTTCAATAATTCATTTTTGCCAACTGTTATATCCGAGTGGAATGTACTCCCTGACGATATAGTCAATGAACCCAACTCGGTAAAATTTAAACACTTATTGACTGCTTATTTCTCTCCTGAATTCCTGTAGAATGCCTTTTATTTACCTATTTATTTTCTTGGTAATTTCAATGCGTTTACTGTGTTTATACGTGCTTGCCATTTATATTTGTGTTCTATCTTTGTGACCCGTTATTACCATTTGTTCCCCCCTCTTATGTAATACCCCATTGGGGCCTTTAAAGGAAAATAAATGATGATGATGATGATGATGATGATGATGATGATGATGATGATGATGATGATAACCCGGGAACATGCACATCTAGGGGTGCCATATATGGTCCTGCTAGCTGGCTCAGCATTCAGCCATGTGGATATAAATATGCTTGACAAAGCTGCACCATTGCAGTGCATTATATCATTGCCCTCAGTGCGCAGAAATTTGGAAATAATAGAAAGCTGTGCTGTAGAAGTTTGCAAATCTAACAGAACACTGAGCTTTCATTAACAATGCTACTGCGCTGCGAACCAGATCTTTGGAGACGCACATTCGACGAGCCTAATAAACAAGTCGATAAGCTGTACAGTACTGAACTCTTACATTACATTTTCGACTTACCTGTGTCTTCCATCACATGGCATAATTTAGCAACGATACACACTGCAGGCGGGCCACATCCACAATGCAAAATCAATAGAGAAATAAGAAAAGAACTGTCGCGAATTACTGCAAAACATACACCAGCCTCACACTCTGCTTTTCGCTCGTGCGGTTTTTCTGCAATTATGAGCTTCCATACAATTGCCTTAAGGTTCACACCGCACAACTAACTCAACTTTTTTTGGCGCGTAGAAGAAGAGACACGAGCGACGCTATGCCTACCCGAGCTTCGTGGTAGGCTCGCGCACGCGGGGAGCGGAAGCTATTGCATCCTGCTTTAACCTTCCACTTCAGCTCAAACCAGTTGCGCAATAGAGTACAACTGGTTTTCAGAGCTTCACACAACCTCTAAGTAATTTTCAAGTAGATCGAGTTACTTCGCAAACCAGGTCGCTTCTTTCATCCGAAAGAACAAAGCTTGCGTCGGCATCTCATCAAGGGCTCAGGCGCACTACGACAACGGAGCTTTGTCACGAGAGCTTCAAGTGCAAAAGAAGGCCTCGTCGAGCGCATACATGGCACATCA